>NC_007092.3:284741-349741 GCF_000004695.1 Dictyostelium discoideum AX4
GAAAGAGCTGAACATTCTCGTCCATCTTGGATTCAACAAGCCAATCCAACTAGATTATTCCAATTTCATAATGAGGATAGAATTGAATGTGGTTCATCAGGTCAAGTAAAATATACTAGACGTTTAGAGAATATCTTATCGGTTCCAGTGAATTTAGATGATGCAACCAATAAGCAAGAGGTTGCACAATATGAAGAGACATTGAAACAACAAAATGGTGTACGTCAAAAGGATCAAGAAGAAATTAGACCAATCATACCATTGGTCTCTTGTATCAATGGTTTCGTTGAACCCTATAGAGTCGAGGATTTCTTATCACCAGCAACTGGTGTAAAAACATTTTCACTAAACTCTTCAAGAATGGCAACCTTCCCTGAAGTTTTAATCATTCATTTGAAAAAGTATACCTATAATGCTGATTATACTCCAAAGAAATTAAATGTTTTCATGGATGTACCAGATATTATCGATATCGATTCCCTTAGAGGTAGAGGTATCAAGGAAGGTGAAGTACCATTAAAAGAAGGTACAATCAATACCACTACAAAAGTACCAGAACCATCATTCAATCAAGAGGTATTAGATACATTATTAAGTATGGATTTCCCATTGGTTCGTTGTAAAAAGGCATTATTAGCAACTGGTGGTAAAGATGCTGAATTGGCAATGAATTGGATATTTGAACATACTGAAGATCCTGATATTGATATTGAACAAACACCTGTTAATAACAACAACAACAACAACAATAGTAGTAATAGTAATGATAAACTTTTTGTATTTAATTCACAAGATGTTGATAATATTATTGGTATGGGTTTCACAGATTCTCAAGCAAAATTAGCACTTAAAAATACAAAAGGTAATCTTGAACGTGCTGCAGATTGGTTATTTAGTCATATCGATAACTTGGATGAATTGGTTGCAAAGGATAATGCTTCCACTTCATCAATTAATCCTTCCTTAATTCCTCAATCAACAACTTCACTTCAACCAGTCAGTGACGGTGTTGGTAAATATGAATTATTAGGTTTCATCTCTCATTTAGGTAATAATGTTACATGTGGTCATTATGTTTGTCATATTAAAAAGAATAATAGATGGATTAAATTCAATGATAGACATGTTCAATTATCTGAACAACCACCAAAAGAATTAGGTTATATTTATTTCTATAAAAGACAACTAAATTAAATTTTAATTTAAATAATTAATAAATAATAAATAAATAAATAAATAATAATGAATAATAATAATATCTTAAATCACACTAAAAATAAATATATTTATTTATAAAAACTAAAAAAAAAAACTATTTGGGGATTTAATAAAAAAATTAAACTCAATCTTGAATTGAACTTAACTTTTATAAAAGTTATGTTAATTAAAATGTATTTTTGTGTTTTTATTAATTTAATTTTTCATTTTTTAATTGTTTCAAATGATTAATTTATTTAAAATGAAAATGATTGATTATCAGTGATGAAACGGAATATACAAAGAAGTGAACTTTAGCAATAGGCAAAGTCTTTATCTGGGTCAGGAAGAGCTTCATATGTTTTTTTAATTTTGTGGATAATTTTGATGATTTCTTCCTTTCTATCTTCGTGTAGAATTTCATCTCTTTCTCTACATAACTCTTTAATATTGTTCAATGATATACCAGGTGCCAGTAACGCAAATATTGGATTGGTGTAAAAAATTCCTTTAAACTCATCCCATTCCATTTTATTACCAAGTGAATTAAATCTGGGTAATAAACAATATTCGAGATAGTACTGACAAACAGTGACAACCAATTATGCATCTTGTAATGCTATTATAACATTATTAGATCCAAGATTAGTGTTCTCTGAAAATAGTTTATCCTTTTTTGTTAAAATTGAATTCATTTGTTGTTTTAATAACTCATATCTTTCTTTTGGTTGTCACTTTTCTTTTTCAAATTTTCAAGATTTGCCGTCAACTCATTTATACCTGATTTCAATCCATCGATTCTGTCTCTCAAACGTCTATTTTCAACTTCTAATTCAATGGTTCTTTTTTGGCTCCTGATCTTGTCTTTTAGATTTTTAATTTTTCTTTTCTTTTCTATTTTTTCATCTTTTTTATCTTTTGAAGCAAATATAACTATTTGTGAGCCACTATAACTTCCTCTCATAGAGCCAACTTTCTTTAAAAAATCAATTAAATATTTTTCATTATTATTATTATTATCCCTCATTATATTTTACACAATATAAAATTTAAAAAATTAAATAAATAGTGAAAAAAAAAAATTATAGAAGTGTGAGAAATAATTTAGAAAATAAAAATTATTTTATTTTTTTATTTTTTCCTCTATTAATTATAATTTTTTTTTTTTTTTTTTTTTTTTTTTTTTTATTATTATTATATTAAAATAAATAAAATAATAAAAATATTAATAGTTTTTTTTTATTTTTTTTTACCAAATCATGGTACTAAAAAAGGAAGTAAAGTAGATTTTAAGAAATATATTCCATTTATTTTATTTTTTAATTTTTTTTTATCCAATCATGGTACTAAAAAAGGAAGTAAAGTAAATTTTTTTTTTTTATTTTTTTATTTTATTTTTTATTTTATTTTTATTTTTTTTTTATTTTTTTTTTTTGATTATAATTATTTAAATATTTGATTACTGTTTTAAATTATTTTTATTATGTAAATAAAAAAAAAAAAAATTAAACACAATCTTGAATTTGAAAGATTATTTCTTTGACCAGATAAAGGGTTAATTATTTGTTTGTTGTACTATATTAACACCATTTTTTTGGGATTTAGATTGTTTCTGTAGTTATAATAATTTAAATTCATTGCTTCTTATTTTATAATATTTAAAATTGAATTTTCAAATAAAATTATGAAAATATTATTTTATTTTTTCCTATATTTATTTATTTTTATTTTTATTTTTTTTATTCCGTCGTTAAAAAATAAAATAAATAAAATTAAAATATTAATAGTTTTTTTTTTTTTTTTTTTTTTTTTTTTTTTTTTTTTTTAATGTGAAAAGAAAGGCGAGAGATGGAAATAGATTAACAAGAGTTTTTATATGTTGACATATTAAAAAAACTTTTTTTTTTTTTAAAAAATTAATTTTAAAAAATTAAAAAAATTAAAAAAAAAAAAAAGATTTTGCTTTTAGGACAGATCTATCAAAAAACACATTAACAATTAAAAAAAAAAAAAAAAAAAAATAATAAAAAAATAATACCCCCCACATTCACCCAATAAAAATAACAATTAAAAAAAAAAAAAAACAAAAAAAAAAAAAAAAAAAAAAGAAAAAAAAAAATAAACATATTTATAATATTTTATATTATATATATTATAAAGGTATATATAAAATTTTTTTTTTTTTTTTTTTTTTTTTTTTTTTTTGGGATTTTATTCATCAAAGAAATAAATAAAATACCAAAAGGAAATAAAAATAAAAAAGGGAAAAAAAAAAAAGGGGGGTTTTTTAAAGTAACAACCCCAATAACTATTTAAAATATTTTTTTTTGTACATGTACCACCAGTAAAAAATTTAAAAAAAATTTGGTTTGGTTAATTTTTTTTTTTTTTTTTTTTTTTTTTTTTTTTTTTTTTTTCAAGCACTATTTTTGAAACCTTTTTTTAAATTAATTTTTTTTTTTCAGTTATCCTCAGCACATTGACTACAAACAAACCTTGGTTACTACTTACTTACTTTATTTAATTATTTTATTATGTTATTTTAAAAAAGACAATCATTTATAATAATAATTTAATAAATAAAAAGAAAAAAAAAGAAAAAAGAAAAAAAAAAAAAAACCAAAAACTAGTTAATTTTACAAAATAATAAAAATTCACATAAAATAAATTTTAAACAAAGGTTTTTTTTTTAATTTTTAAATTTTTTAATATTTTTTTTTATTTTTATTTTTTATTTTTTTTTTTTTTTTATTTTTTATTTTTTTAATTTTTTTTTTCCTTCATTGATATATATATAAATTCATTTAACAAAGTCAAAAACAAAAAAAAAAAACAATTAACTATCTAAAGAAAACCTTTTTTTTTTTTTTATTTTTATAAAATTAATTCCTCTTTTCTTCACACACACACACACACACACACACACACACACATATATAAACTTTTTTTTTTTTTTTTGTTATTAAATTTTTATTTTATTTTTTTCTTTATTTAATTTAAATATTAATAATAATTATAAGT
The DNA here is from genome assembly GCF_000004695.1 of Dictyostelium discoideum AX4. Lineage (NCBI taxonomy): Eukaryota > Evosea > Eumycetozoa > Dictyosteliales > Dictyosteliaceae > Dictyostelium > Dictyostelium discoideum. The sequence goes on from NC_007092.3 coordinate 288,960, forward strand.
TTTATATAATAATAATAATAATAGTTTTAATAATAGGTTTTATATAATAATAATAGTTTTATAATAATTTTAATAATAGCATCATAATAACAAATAAATAAATAAAATAAGAATAACATAATAATATTATGTCTTCGAATGTTTTAAATAATCATTCTATTTTAAATTCACATACATCATCATCGCAAACATCATCTGTCTCACCGTCATTATCCAGTGTCAATAGCAACAACAACAACAACAACGACAACAATAATAATAACTTATTACAGCAACCAACTCACTCCTCATCCTCATCTGATACTGGTGAATTCATAAATAATAGTAATTTTTTAAATAATAGTGAAAACAAAATGGCGAATAACAATGGAAATTCTGTTATAACTTCAACTCTAAATGAAAAAGGAGAACCAGAAACAATAACAACAACTACAACAACAACTACAACAACAACTAAACGACCTTTAGATGAAATTGATGATAGAAATTTAAAAAAAGTTAAAGAAGATTTTACTACAAACAATAGTAGTAATAATAATATCAATAATAATAATAATAATAATATCAATAATAACAACGGTGATAATTACAATAACTACAATAATAATAATAATAATAATAATTACAATAATAACAACTTCAATAATAACTATAATAACAACTATAATGGCAATAATAGTTTTGACTACAATAATAATAATAATAGTAATGTATATTTTAATAACGACAGGGGTAATAACTACAATAATTCCTACAATGATTATAATAATAATAATAATAATAACACCAACACCAACACCAACACCAACACCAACACCAACACCAACACCAACACCAACACCAACACCAACACCAACACCAACAACAACAACAGTTTTAATAACAATAATAATAACAATAATAATAATAATTTCAACAATAGCAGCAACTATAATTACGATTATAATAACAAACCATATGTAAATAGTAACAACAACAACAACAACAACAACAACAATTTTAATAATAATATCAATAATAATAATAATAATAGAAATAAATCACCGCCACCACAATATCAAACACAAATATCGCAACAACAACCAAATAATCAACAACAACAACAATTAAATAATAAAAATGAAAATTTAGAATTAGAAGATGAAGATGAAAATTTAATTTTAAATCAAAATAGAAAACCAAAAAAAACAAAAACCATTCATAGATTAATGGATATTTGTTTAGAAGAATTAGTGAAAAACATTGATAAGATTGAAACATTAGAACCATTACCAGATGAACTTTGTCAAAAGATTATACCATTATTTCAGCGTAGAAAGATTCTATCATTAAAGACATTGTCACTCTTTAGAAATTGTAAACTATCGAGATTAGAACTCTATGGTAAAGAGATAGCAATCAATGACGAATGGTTAAATATAACGAAAGGATTGATGAAATCGACATTGTCCTCAATAAACATCTCAAAAAACAACTCACTCACAGATCAAGGCATTGCAAGTTTAAGTAGTTTGGCAAAGCTATCATCGTTGGATATTAGCTATTGTGAAAAGATCGATGGAACAGGTCTTGAACCTTTGGTGGATGCAGGTGTACCCCTTCAAAAGCTACACATGGAGGGTAATAGTTCATTGAATTTGGTAAAGGTTTTCAATTCACTCTCAAAGTTAAAAACATTAAATTCACTTTGTGTTGGCAATACAAATATCACCGATGATATGTGTAAACCTCTATCACTATTGACAACACTCACTCATCTCGATGTTGCTAGAAATACACAATTGGGTAATCAAGGTTTAGAATCGATTTCAAAGTGTGTAAATCTAATAGATTTGGATATTAGTTGTTGCACTAAAATCAATGCATTGGGTATTCGTCATCTAGGCTCACTCTCTAATCTTCAGTCACTCTCGGCAGAGAATTGTGCTATCGATGATGAATCTATGAAATATATTGGTACACTAAAAAGTTTAAGTTCCCTATCACTCATCAATAATCCTTTTAGTGATACTGGTGCAAAGAATATTGGTAATCTCACACTCTTGACAACTTTAGATCTTTCAATGTGTGCAAATATTACAGATGCAGCTTTAGTTCACTTTAAAAATTTAACTCAAATTTCAAAATTAAATTTAAATTTTTGTGGTAATTTAACTGATAGTGGTGTAACTTCATTAACTGGTGGTTTAGGTCAATTAAAAACACTTGGTATAATTGGTTGTAATAGATTATTAATTAAAGGTAAAAAAAAAAAAAAAAAAAAAAAAAAAAAAAAAAAAAAAAAAAAATATATATATATATATATATATATATAGAATTTATAGATAATAGCTAACTAACTTTTCTTTATTTTTATTTTATTTTAGTTAAACATAGACCATTAGTTTTATTAGTAGAGGATAATCCATTACAGATTAAAGTAATTTCAAAAGTTATGGAAAGATATAATTTTGACGTTGAAGTTGCATCAAATGGTCAAATGGCATTAGATATGTTTAAAGCAAATCCAAGATATGAGTTGGTTTTAATGGATATGATCATGCCTATAATGGATGGTTTAACAGCTACCATGCTCATAAGAGAATACGAGAGAGAAAGAGGTTTAAAAAGAACTCCTGTCATCATTCAAACTGCTGATTCAAGAGAAAGTCATAAATTGATTTGTCTTGCTGCAGGTTGTGATGATTTTATGACAAAACCATTAGATAAAAGATTTGTCGATAGAGCTTGGAAATTATTAAATGAAGAATTCGATTCAACTGATAATAATAATAATAATAATAATAATAATAATAATAACAATAATAGCAATAATAACAATAACAGCAATAATAATAACAATAGTAATAATAATAACTATAATAATAATAATAATAGAGAAAATAGTGGAGATAACGTAAATAATAACAGCTCAAATATTAATAATGGTTTTAGCAATATTAGAGTTAATATTAATGTATAAAAATACAAAAAAACCTTTTTTTGAAAAAAAAAAAAAAAAATAAATTAAAAAAAAAGTATAAATACACTTTATAAATCACAAATCTTTTAAAAGGATATTTAAATCAAAATCCTATTTATTTGTGAAATTTAACATCAAAAACTATTTTCTTCTTTTTTTTATTTTTAATGGATTTGTTTTATTTTGTACAAATAATATATGAAACTTCAGAACCTATAAATTCACCTTTATTTAAAAGTTCATCAACATGATTTACAATCTATATATATATATATATATTTATAATTATGTAAATATTAGAAAAATAATTGGAATAATTGGAATAAAAAAAAAAAAAAAAAAAAACCATTACCAATAATAATAATATTACCTTTGATTTCCAAAGTAAATATTTCTCTTTATCAAGTGTTTGAATGAATTTTTGTAAACCAGGTGGTGATAGGAATACTTCAGAATATTCTTCACCATTTTGAATTGGTGAATTAACAAATGAATGACCAGCGAGTACTCTTGAGAAACCAGCATCTAATGCCATTTGACGTAACTTGGTTGTATCGTTTAAATGAAATGATGATCTTTCTTGTGAACTCATATCAATTCCAATTTCATCGGCTATTTTCTTAACAATTGTAAATTGATTTGAATTTTCAGGTCTACCCCACACTGAAAATGCGGCAATACCACCAACTTCTAATACTCTGTAAGCTTCTTTTAACATTGTTTCTGGTGATGTTACTAAATGTAAACAATAATTACTAAAATAACGATCGAATGAGTTGTCTGGGAATGGTAGTTTTTCAGCATTACATTGTTGAATTTTGAAATTCTTTTCTGGAATTTCATCACCACCATCACCATTATTGGTCATTCCTAAACATTGTTTAGTTAATTGAATCATTTCATTTGAAATATCAGTTGATATGAATTTACTTGAATCGTTTTTATATTGTAAACATAATTTTGTACCTGCACCTGGACCACATGCAACTTCTAATATAGATTTACAAGAATTTTGAGCACTTCCAAATTGACTTGTAATACCTAAACTGGTAATTAATAAAAATGCAACCGGTGCTGTTGAACATTCATTATAATGTTGAAAGATTTTACTAAATCCATCCCATTTTTGTTCTAATTCTTCTGATGTAAATACTTTCATTATCTATCTATCTGGTGGTGTTTTGTTTATTTCTAAAAAAAAAATAAAAATTAAAAATAAAAAAAATTAATTTTCATCAAGATATTTTTTTTTAAAAAAAAGTTAGAAATAAAAAAAAAAAAAAAAAAAAAAAAACCATTTTATAAACCATTTAATAAAATGAAATTTCAACACAAACTATTTTTAGAAATTTTTTTCATTTTTTTTATTTAAGAATCAATGATTAAAATAAATAAATAAAAATTGGAAATTGTTCTTAAAATAGTTTTTTTTCATTATAATTATAATAATTTAATATTTGTGAATGTAACCCTATGTTTTGGTGAAAGGTTATGAAAAAAACTTGATTTCTTTTTTTTTTTTTTTTTTTTTTTTGGGCCAAAGGTTATAATTTCATAATTTGAAAGAAATCGATTTCTTAATAATGATTAAAAAAAGAAAAAAAATGATCAATAATTTTGAAAATTGGCCAATTTAAATTCAAATAAATCACAAACAAAATAAAATATGGTTAATTACCATACCAAAAAAAAAAAAAAAAAAAAATTTAAAAAAAAAATATTATAACCGATACACAAATTTGTGAACAGATGAAATCTTAAAAAAAAAAAAAATAAAAATAAAAATAAAAATAAAATTAAAAATAAAAATCTTTTCAATTTAAAAAAAAAAAAATAAAAAAAAAAATAAAAATAAAAAATAAAACATTAATATAAAAAGTTTTTTTTAGAATTGTGCAATCCACAAAAAACAAAAAAAAAAGAATGAAAGTGTTAATTCTTGTATTATTACTATTATCATTGAGTGGAGTTTTCACTGGATACACCCCACAATGCAGTTCATGTTATTCTGAAGGTCAAAGAGTTTGTATATTTTAAGAAAAAAAAAAAAGTTAAAAATGAAAATAAATTAAAACTGATTTTTTTTTTTTTATTTTTCCCAACAAATTATTTAAGTGTATGATATTAGATACAAATTCAGGAACTTATAAAAATGGTGGAGAATGTAATGATGGATTAGTATGTGCAGCTAAAAATAAAGGCGAAGATGAAAAGAATTGGATATGTATGAAACCAATTGAATTGAATGGAGTTTGTGCAGGTGAGAGTTCATGTGTAATTGGATTAACATGTGATCCAGTTGAATTTAAATGTTTAAATTCTAGATTCGCACAAATCGGTGAAAAATGTTCAAAAGATACAGACTGTTCTGGAACATTAGCATCTTGTACTAATAATATTTGTAAATCAGAATCAAGTGGTAAATGTGATGATGCATCAGATTGTGAATATGGCTCAACTTGTAGTAACAGTTTATGTGTACCATTACGTAAACAAGGTGAATCATGTGATTCAATGAAAGGTGAAACATGCATTTACGGCCTCTCCTGTCTCTCCAACTCTACCTGTGGTCCATTATTCTCAAAACCATTAGGTGCATCATGTCTAATGGATGATGATTGTAATCAACCTGAAAATTTATATGTATGTGAAAAAAAAAAAAAAAAAAAAAAAAAAAATAATAATTTCCAAAATTAATAAATTTATTAATTATTAATTTTTTTTATATGTTGTACAAAATAGTGTTCACAAAAATCACATTTATGTGAAGAATATGTTCAACCAAAACAACCAACAACAAATTGTAGTTTAACTGAAAATTCATGTGACCAATTCCATGAATGCTCATGTGATGGTAAATGTTACCAAAGTTCACCATTCCCAACCCAAGTTACAAGTGGTATGCAACCATTAGTTAATTGTGTTTTAAAGAATAAATGTACATGGGTAACAAACTTTTTCTCATCTGATAGTTGTATAACTAAAAATTGTGCTTCTGAACTTTGTAAATATAATGGTGTCACAATTATGAATAATGCTTTAACATGTGGTAATAATCATCAATCAAATATTTATTGTGCTGATTCAAATTCAGTTTCAAGAATTAATATTAACAATTCAATGTTATTATTATTATTATTATCTATTTTATTAATTTTTAATTTTTAAAATAAAAATAAAAATTGATTAATTAAAATTAAAATAATTTTTATTTTTATATTTATTTTTATATTTATTTATTTTTTTTATTCTTATTTTTTTCTAAATCTAAATTTATAATTTGGTTTAAATCATTTAAATTAATAATTTTCAAATTTTAATTACAAAAATAAAAATTATTTGAAATTTTTTCACAATCAAAAATAAAAAAATATCTTTTTATGTGTGATTTTGAATTGATTTCAAAGAATAGATTTTTTTTTTTTTTTTTTTTTTTTTTGTGTTAAAAAAAAAAAAAAAAAAATTCTTTTCACAAAAAAAAAAAATAAAATAAAAAAAAATATATATTATTAAATTATCAAATTATTTATTTGTTTAATTTATTTTATTGTTAATAAATTGGAAAATAAAAAAAAAAAAATTATTTATTTATATAAAAAATAAAAAATAAAAAATAAAAAAAATGTTTAATTTTGTTTTTTCATATTTTAAAAATGATCCAATTAAGGAAAATAATGAAGATAATGAAGATAATGAAAGTGATAGTTATGAAAGTGACTATGAAGACAATGAAGTTACCGATGATAATAAAAATAAAAATTTACAACAACAACAAAATAAAATATTTCCAAATTATTTAATAATTTCAATTTTAAATATGATATTAAATTCTGAATATAAAGATGGTATTAAAATTAAACATTTTCCAACAAAGAAAATAAATATTTTTCAAAATATATTAAAGATGACATTAGTTTCAAAGAATTTTGAAACAAATATTATACCACATTTGAATTATCCAATTTTTATAATAAAGAATTCAAAAGATATGCTTTATATTCAAAAACTAGTTAAAAATGGTATTACTCCAAATTGTAAAAATCCATTTGTAAATATTAATCAATTAAATATTAATTTACCAAATGAATATAAATTGACTGAAACGAATCCAACCAATTCAATATTTAAAAAATTATTATTATTTAAAGAGAATTTTAAACTTGAGAAACTTAAAATCTCAACAGCATTAGTACCAAATGATATGGATTGTGAAGTTCCTTCGATTTTAGTTGAATTTATAATTAAACATCAAATTAAAGAATTGGAATTACATAATTTACCAGCAATTAAAAACCCAAATTTTACAGAGAATAAACCAATTTTAAATTATTCATTTCTTTCAAACAGAATTGAGCTATGTAATATTCAACATTTATGCTTAAAGAATCAATTGTTGTCATGTGATAGAGTGATGGATTTTTTAGAACTAATTCCAAGATTATCAAGTTTAGATTTAACAAATAATAGAATTGGTTTAGATTATAGAGAGTGCTTTACAAATGCAATTGGAAAGGCAAATCAATTATCAAGTTTAAAGCTATCTTCAAATATTTTAAAAGATAATATATTACAATTATTACCAATTTTAAAATCAAATTGTTATCAATTAACTACATTAGATCTTAGTGAAAATTATATAACTGATGAATCAAGTAAATCAATTGAAGAATTTATTCAATTTAATAAAACAATTGAATCTTTAAATTTATCTGGTAATTCATTCACTGAATTAGGTGTTAATTTAATTTTTAGTTCATTAATTCAAAATGAAACACTAACAGATTTAACATTATCAAATTTTCAAAATTTTAATACAACTTTATTCTCTGAATATTTATCAAGTAGAAATAGTAATAATTTAAAATCATTAAATTTATCAAATAGTAAAATTTTATGTTCATCAAATTTAATTTTTCAATCATTATCATCGCCATCATTAAAATATTTAGATTTAAGTTATTGTTTAATTAATGATGATTCACAAATTAATTCATTATCACAATATTTTAATTCAAATGAAAATTGTAAATTAGAGAAATTAAAATTATTGAATTCTTTTAAAGAAAGTGTACCATGTAAATTATTATTTTCAAATTTATCTCAATCAATTACAGATTTAGATTTATCATTAAATTATTTAGATAATGAAAGTTCAATTGAGCTATCAACAATTTTAGAAACAAATAAATCAATTAGATCTTTAAATTTAACTTGCACAGTCTTTAGAAATCTAGGTTCACTATTTAATGCTTTAAAGCTTAATAATACTTTATTATATTTAAATTTATCAAGAAATTCAATTAAGTTAAAAGATATTATTGATTTTCAATTCTTACTTGTTAATAATTCATTGATATCTTTAAACCTATCAAATAATGCTATTGAAACAAATGAAATGCTTCAATTTTTTAAACACCTCTCTAAAAATAGATCAATTAAATATTTAGATATTTCAAATAATCCTACAAATGGTGATATTAGATTTCCAAGTTTTAAAAGAAGAAATCAAAGATTATCTTTGGATATTAAAGTTTCAAACTTTTTAAAAAATAATCCATATTTAACAAAAATAACAAATAATATTAAAATTGATAAAAATAAACCATATTCAATAACAAAATATGATTCTTATACTTCTGATTTTTTTGCTTTTCAACAAAAGAAACCAACGAAAAGAGCTGCTTATTAAAAAAAAAAAATTAAAAATTAAAAATTAAAAATAAAATAAAATAAAATTTTTTAAAATAATAATAATAATAAAAAAAAGAGTTTTTATTTATCTTTTAATTCTTTTTCTTTTTTTTTCTTGAATTTGAACTTTTTCCTCCTGTTGTTGTTCTTCTTGTTGATGTTGTTGTTGTTGTTGTTGTTGTTGTTGTTGTTGTTGTTGTTGTTGTTGTTGTTGTTGTTGTTGTTGTTGTTGTTCCTCTTGTTGTTCTTGTTGTTCTTCTTCTTCTTGTTCTTCTTCTTGTTGTTCCTCTTGTTGTTCTTGTTGTTCTTCTTCTTGTTGTTCTTCTTCTTGTTGTTCTTCTTCTTGTTGTTCTTCTTCTTGTTGTTCTTGTTGTTCTCCTTGTTGTTGTTCCTCTTGTTGTTCTTGTTGTTCTTCTTCTTGTTGTTCTTCTTCTTGTTGTTCTTCTTGTTGTTGTTGTTCTTCTTGTTGTTGTTGTTCTTCTTCTTGTTGTTGTTGTTGTTCTTGTTGTTGTTCTTCTTGTTGTTCTTCTTGTTGTTGCTCATCTTGTTGTTGTTCTTGTTGCTTTTTTTTTTGTTGACTATTTGGACTTGTTATTAAATTTAAAAGTGAAGGTAGTGATGAAATTGGATATTGATCAAATATTGATAAAAGATTTAATTTTTCTTTAATTTCCTTCATTGTATCATCACTATAAATTGTAGAATCACCAATTACATGAAAATCCTCTAATAATGATTGTTTCATTTGATCATATTCTATTTCCCAAATAATTGTAATTTTTGGTTTTTTAATATTTGGTTCATGATAAATTATTACACTAGAGAAATAATTACCATCATCATCATTATCATCTATTTGTGATTCTTTATAACTAATAATTGAATTATTATTATTTTTATTATTATTATTAATTTTATTAATTAATAATTTAAAAAATGAATTTCTCCTTTTAAAAAAACTAGAAATTCTTTGAAATATTTTTAAAAAATCTGATAATGATTTTGTTCTTTTACAATATTCTATAAATTGACCAAAGTGTGAAGATGATAAAACTAATGATGGTATTTCAACATTTATTGAAAGTTGTTGAATAAAAGGTTGTTGTGCTATTCTTTTATCAACTCTATCTTCTTTATCCTCATCATCTTCCTCTTCATCATCTTCTTCCTCATCTTCTTCCTCATCATCTTTTTCTTTTTCATCGTCATCTTCGTCATCATATTCTTTTTCTTTTTGTTTTTTTTTTTCTTTTTCAATATTTTTTTTTTTTCTACCAACTGTAAAGTTTATATTAAATTTAATTTGATTACAATAACCACCATACTCGAAATCACCATATCTAAAATCATCATTATCTTTTACAATATTACTTTTAGTTTTTGATATTTTATAACCTGTTAAATTTTCTATGATATTATTAGTTTGATTTAATTCATTCAAACTTTGATGGTTGTTTTTTGATGAAGATGATGATTTTTTATCACCTTTCATAAAATCCTTTGAATATTTAGTATTATTATAAATTGAATAATCATTAATCAATTCTTTTAATTCTTTATTACTTTCATCGTCATCATCATCATCGCTATTATTTTTGCCTATATAACTTTGATCATCATTAACGTCATCAATAGTTTCATTTTTTAATTGAATTTCTTGCTCCTGTTGTTTTTGTTTTAAAAATCTAATCTTGCTTTCTAATTCTTGGATTTCAATTTTTAAATCCACAACAATTCGTTCATTTTCCATTGAATTACTGAAAAATTAAAAAAAAAATAAAAAAAAAAATAAAAAAAAAAGAAATTTAAAAACACCCAAGTTCCTTACTCATTTCAATATTGCCTCATTCTTGCTTCGTTTTGGGATTAATTAAAATTAATAATAAAATAATAAATATATTTTAAATTTTTAAAAATTTTATTTTTCTAAGTCTTTAAAAATTTCATATGTTTTTTTTTTTTTTTTTTTTTTTTTTTGAGTATATCTTTTTATTAATAATAAATACATTGATTTTTTTATTTTTTAAAGTTAATTATTGTACATGTATTTTTTATAGATGAACAAATTCAAACCGAAATTTTCATCACAATTGTTTATAAAATTAATTAATTTCCATATTGAAAAATATTTTTAAATTTATCCTGAATCTTTCTAAATAATAGTTTTTATAAAACAAAATATCATAAATCCATAAATTAAATAGGGATAGTTGATCAATTAATTTAAAATATATATATATATATATATTAATTAATTATTATATATTATTAAAATTATTATTATATATTATTAAAATTATTATTATATATTTATTAAATTTATTTATAATTCATCATGTTTAGCAGAAGAATCTTTTTTAGATTCAACATTATCATCAGTTTGAGATGATGGTAATTTGAATTCAATGGCAGCGTTATCTTGAATGAATTCAACAAAGTTCATATGATCATTTCTTTGACCTTCATAAGAGATTGGATTTTCTTTGTCATCAGCTTTGAAGAGCATGATGGTTGGGTAACCTCTAATTTCGATATCACTTGGTACATCATTTGAGTCGGCATCAATCTTTACGATTGAGACAGATTCAACGTCTTTTAAGTATTCACCTAATTTATCGTAGATTGGAGCAAGATTCTTGCAATGACCGCACCATGGAGCGTAGAATTCAACCAAAACATCCTTTGGTGAGTCTAAAACCAACTTTTTGAAAGTGGTACCAACGGCAACCTTAACTGGAGCATCATTTGATTCTGGTTCTGGTTGAGATTTAACAAATGGAGAAACTTTACCACCAATGACATCTTGGATCCATTTGGAGACGGTATCGAATGAGAAGGTTTCTTTTTCATCGAAATTGTAACGAGCTTTATTGGCAACTGAATCAACAGAGATGGCTGGAACAACTTTACCAGAGAGACCCATATGAGTTGCTTGTTGTGGGAATTTCTTCATATCGACCCAACAGAAAACGGCATTACCTTTTTGTGAGGTAGCGATTTTCTTTACATCTTCGAGAACTTGAGTGTTATCTTGAGTGGAGTCAATGAATAAATAAGCTAATGGAACGGCGATTGATTCATACTTTTTGTAGGTGTTACGATTGATTTCACCTAATAATGGTACAGAGTTACCTTTAATGAATTTAATTAATGATTCACTATCAAATTCACCTTTGTGGGCAACGGTTGGTTCATCAAAACTTCTAAATAAAACAACGTTTGGTGTGGATTCAACATGTTCCTTTGAGAAATCTTTATCAATTACAACGGCAAATTTAGCTGATTTCTTATTATTTCCTGCTAATTCACTAAATAATTTAAATCTATCATCATGATCATTATCAAAGAAACCAACAACACTAATTGGGTGTTGTTTTTTAAATTCTTCAATATCTTCATTTGATTCTAAAGTTGAAATAGTTGGTTTTAATTCTCTAAAATAAAAAAAACTATTAGTTTTTTTTTTTTTTTTTTTTTTTTTGAATAATTTTAAAAATAGTATTATTTTTATAAAAATTTATACTTTACTCTTCTAAAGTTTGAACAATTGATTTAGTGGTTCTATCACCTTCATATGGTTCAGCTTTACCATTCTTGAAAACAACTAAAGTTGGATAACCTTGAACTTTATTTTGTTTACAGAGTTGTTCATGTTGAGTACAATCAACTTTTGCAATTGCAATCTTTTTGTTGGCTGATAATTGTTTAGCAGCTTCTTCATATAATGGTTTTAAAGTTTTACAATGACCGCCTATATATTATATTATATTATTATATTATTATATTATATTATTATATTATTATATTATATTATATTATTTATTTATTTATTTATTTATTTATTTATTTATTTATTTATTTATTTATTTATTTATTTTAAAATTATTAAATAATTAATTAAAATTAGAAAAAAAAAAAAAAAAAAGTCAATAAAATTATTTATTGAAAATAAAATCTAAAAATAAAATTAAAATACATACACCATGGGGCATAAAACATAACAAGAGTTACGTCATGTTCAGAAACTGAATTATGGAAATTATCAGAATCTAAGATTTTAACAAATGATTCATCATGATCATGTTCATGATCACCATCACCATGATCATGTTCTGGGTGACCTAAAAATTTTTATAAAGAAAAAAAAAAAAAAAAAAAAAAAAGTTAGAAATAAAATTATTAGAAAAAAAATATATATTTATATATTTTATTTACCTTCACATGAAAAAGCAATATTAGCAAACAAAGCTAAAACAAATAACAAAGCTAAAAATTTATTCATTATTTGTATATTTTTTTTTTTTTTAATTTTAATTTTACACAATGAAATGAAAATTTTTTTTTTTTTTTTATAAAAAAAAAAATTTTAAAAAAAAATTAAAAAAATTGAAAAATAAAAAAATAAAATTTTATATTAATACACTGATCAAAGGTGACTCACCCTTTTTTTTATCATTCAAAGTCAATAACTGTTAAGTTTGAGGGGTAAATAAATAAAAAAAAAAAAAAAAAAAAAAAAAAAAAAAAAGTTTTAAAAAATTTAACCAATAAAAGAATTATTTAATTGTTATTTTTGGCTTTTGTAGTCAATGTGGGTTTTTTGTATTTTTTTTACAACTAAAAATTATAATAATAATAATAATATTACAAATTTGTAAAAAAAAAAAAAAAAAAAATAAAATTGTTTTCCTTCAACAAATATGGTTGTTTTTTAATTATTTATTATTATTTTTTTAATTTTTTTTTTTAAATAAAAAAAACAAATTTAAATAAAATAATAAAATAAAGTCAAATATTGTTTATCAATTTTTATTTTTGGACACGAGATTTTTCCAAAATCACGACAAGACGAGATATTTTCTCAAAATTTTTTTTTTTTTTTTTTTTTTTTTTTTTTTTATAATTTTTGAATTAAAAAAATAGAAATCAAATTTTATTAATAGAAATATTTTGACATATTTGACTCATATATATTTGACTCATTATAGAATTGTTTTAAAACAATTTTTTATAATAGTTTTTTTATTATTTTCATTAATTTTTATTTTTTTTTTATTTTTTTTTATTTTTTTTTATTTTTTTTTTTCGTTTTCGTGGATGAAATTTTTTTATTCTTTTTTTTTTTTTTTTTTAAATTTTTTTTTTCTGCTAGCAAAATTAAATAAAATAACTATAAATAGATAGATAGATATTATGTCAAATTGTTCTAATAATAGTGAAAATTGTAATATTAATGACAATAAAAAAAAAGAAGAAAATGTAAAAAATCAAAATTCAAATAAAAATTCAAATAATAATAATAATAAATCAAATATTGAATCGATTATATTAAATAAAAAATCAAAATTTTCAAGTGAAAAGGAATTAGATGAAAAAGAGAATAAAGATTTAAAAGATTTATCAAATAATAAACCAATTAATATCGATGAATATGAAGGATTACCTAGATTTGAAAATGAGCAAAATGCACGTTCAAAATCATCTCTATGGTCTAAACTCTGTGATTGGATGTATGACCAAAATTTTAAGATTGCAAGTTCAACATTAAAAAATGGACCAATACCAAAACACATTGGTGTAATTATGGATGGGAATAGAAGATTTGCAGAAAGAAATCATCTAGAAACTAAAGAGGGTCATAAAAAAGGATTCAACACAATGCTAGACCTATGCCAATGGGGTCTCACACTTGGTGTTAAAATAATCTCAGTATATGCATTCTCAATTGAAAATTTTAAACGTTCAAAAAGTGAAGTTCAAGATCTTATGGAATTGGCAAATAATAAATTCACTGAAATGATCTCAAAATCACATAAACTTCAACAACTTGGTGTCAGAATACGTGTTGTTGGTGATCATTCACATATACCTGAAAAAACAAAATCAATTTTAGCAAAAGCTGTAAAATCAACTGAAAATAATACAAAGTAAATAATAATAATAATAATAATAATAATAATAATAATAATTTTAAATTTATTAATTTCTAAATATATATATATATGTATTCTAATTATTATTATTTTTTTTTTAAAAAAAAAAAAAGAGCATTATTAAATATTTGTTTATCATATACATCACATGAAGAGATATTACATTCAATGAAAATATTAAGTAAAGGTGTAAATCAAGAGAAAAAGATAGAGATTGAAGATATTGACCAAGATTTATTTGAAAATTGTTTATATATTAAAGAGGATTTAGATATATTAATTAGAACATCTGGTGAATATAGATTAAGTGATTTCATGTTATGGCAATCATGTTTTACAAATTTAGCATTAGTTAATACATTATGGCCTGATTTCTCTTTCTTTCATTTCATTTATATAATTTTCTTATATCAATTTAATAGTAAAACTTTAAAAAATGAAATTCAAAATCAATATAAATTTAATAATAATAATAATAATAATACAGATAATAATAATAATTTAAAAGAAAATATAAAAAATTTAAAATCAGATCAAAGAGTAAAAGAATTTATAAATCATTTAAAAATTTCTGAAGAAAAATTATTTGATGAATTTATTTCAAAATATAATGAGGAGGAGGAAGAAGAAGAAGAAATATAGTAATAATAATAATAATAAAGTTGTTTTTTTTTTTTTTTTTTTTTTTAATATTTTTATTTTTATTTATTTATTTTATTTATTATTTTAATTTTAATTATTTTAATTAAATTCATTAATTAAATTAATTGAATTTTGATTTAATTTAAATGTTTTAATTAATTTACCACCCAACATTTGAATTTCATTAATAATTTCAAAAATATTTGGAATTATTAAATTTGAATCTTTAGTGATTTGAATTGAGTATTTTGATTTTGATGGTTTGAATGGAGTTGGTAAGAAAGCTTCAGATTTCCATTTTAATGCAAATTTATTACCACCAACTAAATCATATTGAATTGTGAAATAATCTGAAAATCTATCTTTTAATTCTTGAACTAATATTAAAACTGGATTAAATCCAGGTTGTAAATTATTATATAATTCATTAAAATTTTGATTTTGATTTTGATTTTGATTTTGGTTTTGTTGTTGTGGTTGTTGTGATTGTTGTTGTGGTTTTTTAGAAATATTTCTAAAAACTGGTTTCTTTGCTTGAATTATTGTTGTTGTTGTTGTGGTTGTTGTTGGTGGTGGTGGTATATTAGTAGTTTGAGTATTATTATTATTATTATTAAAATTTTTATTATTAATTAAATTTGAAATTTCTCTTGAATGATTTGGAATTAAAGATTCATCTAAATTAAAGATTGCATCAAATTCGATGAATGATGGTTGAAAAATTGATAACCAATTAAAAGAGATTGAAGAATAATTTGATTCAATTAATTCTATTGATTTTTGAGCAAATAATTTGATTTTTTCCCATTGTTGACGATTGGTAATAGTTGTTTTTCTAAACCACATACTGAGAGGATCTTTTTCAGTTGCAATGAAAAGTAATGGTGGATTTTGAGATTTCTTTTGAATATCAAATGTTGATTTAATTGAAAGTTGAGTATTCTTATCGACTGAATTTAAGTAATCTACAATTAAAGGTTTTTCATCGAAATCAAAAGTATATAAAAGGAAAAGGAATCTAAGGAAACCCATAATTGGGGTTTTTGGAATTGATGAAGTGTCTAAAGAATAGGAGGAGGAGGAGTCTTTTTCATTTTGATTTTGATTGTGATAGTGATTTTCAGTTACTTTATAAAGTGATGCAACCAATAGTTCAACAGTTTGATGATCGATGAAATCAGAGAATAAATGTGAATGAATCCAACGTAATGCAATACGAGCGGTTGGACCATATGAACTGTAGGTGGTATGTAATGATTGAATAAAAGTATGATGTTGTGAATTTCTTTGTAATGATTCTTGTTCATCTAAACCATCCAATAGCCATTGTTCTCTCATGAACTCGATTTCTTTTGGATAATAAGCAATACAACGGAATATGAAACCATCAACACAAAGATCAACATATTTATCGGTTAATCTTGGTTGGAATGGTGTAGATTGTAATTCTCTTGCAATTTTCAAAAGGAATGCTTGTTTCAATGCATTTATAGAATCAACATCCTTTGTCCATTGTTGACTTTGTTCAAATTGTAATAGAATTGAAATTGGTTGATTCTCTAAATATCTATCATCCTTGGTGGTAAGTATTGAAGTATAACGTAATGCAGGATCAATTGAAGGATATGCCTCAATTGATAATGGTAAACCTAATGATTGAATAGTTGAAATTAATTTTTGTTTTGCTGATAAAACCAATAAAGTATGATCTTGAACTTGTTCAGATACAATCAATTGATCAAGTTCTGATACTATTGATCTAACATTTTCAGTTGGAATTTGTAAATGATAATTTAAAGTATACTTTATAATCTCCTCAATAACTAAATGACGTGAACCATTCTTTGGATTCCAAGTAACAGCTTCAAGGATTGAACCATCTTTAAAACGACGAATTTGTGATTTATTACCCCAAAATTCTCTAAATTTTGAAGCATTAACATGATCAGCTGGTGGACCTAAATCAATAACTGATAACCAATTTTCTGAATTTACTTTTAATCCAATTATAATTTTAATTTCATCATCATCATCACCATCATTTTCATTTTCTTGATCATCATCATTAATTTTTAAAATATTAATTTTTGTAACACGTTTTGTTAAAGATTTTTTAATTAATTGATAAATTCTATAATTTAAATAAGTATCTTGTTGATAATAATCATTTGTTGGCACTTTTAAAGATTGTTGATTAGCTAATAATTGTTTATTAATTTTAATTGAAATGATCATATCATACTCTTGATAGAAATGGAATTTTGTCATGAAAATCTCTTCAAAACCATTACCAGAATCTAAATTTTCAATTACTAAACGTGCTTCAATAATTAATTGTTTAAATCCCCAAACTGAAATTGATGACCAAATATTTAATAAACCTGAATTATCAATTAATGCAACTGGATATAATTTTTCAAATTCATCTTGATATTGATTTTGTTTAATTACAGTTGTGGCGGTGGCGGTGGTGGTGGTGGTTAACTCTGAAGAAAGTTTCATAAATTGAATTGGTTTCTTTTGAAATTCTTTACAAATATAAACCATAACCATACGGAATGCTTGATATGAACTCATTGATTTATTAACTTTACCAATTGAATATAAATGAATTAATAACATTGATAATTGAAAACTATTAACTGTTGGTATCTTTTTAATCTTTAACCATAATTTAATTAATAACATTGTATCAATTAATACTGGTGCATTTTCACATTTTTCATTAATTAATTGCATATGATCATTTATAAAAATATCTTCTAAAATTGAATTATTATAAAATGGTGTTCTTTTAATTTCATCTAAATAAAAATAATAATAATAATAAAAAAAAAAAATAAAAAAAAATTAATTAATAAAAAAAATAATAAATAAATAAATAAATAAATAAATAAATAAACTTTACCAAATGATTTTTTCTTATTTTTAGAATCTATTATATTATTATTATTTAAATTATTAATTTCTTTTGAATCATCTTCTTTAAAAGTTTCAATTTTAAAATTATTACGTTCAAAAAATAAACAACTCATATTTGGATGAAATTTTGTATAAATATTAAAAAGATCATTTGGAATTGTTGGAATTATACGAATTTGAAATTTAGTTCTTGCACCAGTTTTTGGATCTTCTTTTGGACGAATTACAATGATTTGTTTATTTGAATCACCATTGAAATTTTTGAATGAAATATCAGAAAAACGTGAAACCTTTGATACTGAATTAAAGATTTTCAACATGTAAAGATTTCTTTTATTGAAATATTTAAAATCATTGGCATCTTTTGAATCAAATACTGATTTTGGAATTTCAATCATTAAATCAACATTTTCATTGGACTTTAATACTGATCTTGTCATGAAACTACCAACGACATCGATTTGCGATGGTTTTGAGTATTGGATGGACAAGCCTTCGCCACCATTGAAATCGAATAATTTAATTTTTTCAATGTTTGCTTCAGTGATTGTAACTTGTTGATCGGATGGGATCTTTTCAATAACCGATTTCAATTGATGTAATGCCGATTCTAGTGATGTTAATTTACTATAATCAATTTTAATCTCTTTAAATAACTCTACCATTTGTAATCTAAATAAATTGGAATTGTAAAGATCTGAAGTCTCTTTCAAATGTTGAATCTCTTCATTGGTTGGTGCTACCGATTGTTTCAAATATGATACATTCTTTACTTTTAAATTTTTAAATTCCTTTGCTTCCAATTCTGATTTCTCTGGTAATATTGTTGCTCTACCAACTTTTGCTTCACTATCATCTAATTGTTCTTCTTGTTCTGATTCTGATCCTTCACCTTCTAAGAAATCATTATCATCTGATCCTTCATCATCTGATCCTTGATTATTATTATTATTATAAAAATTATCATTATATGAAACTGCTTTTTCATCATCAAAATTATATTCATCATCATCCATGCCTAATGACATAATACTATCATCTTGCTTTTTCTAAAAAAAAATTAATTAATAAATAGGGGTTTTTTTTTATTTTTTTTTAATTTATATAAAATATAATAATTAATTATACATACTTCAATTTTATTCTTTTTATTTGAAATTGTTTCTTTTTTAGAAACTGTTTTTCTTTTTTCAGAAACCATTTTTTTTTATTATTTATAAATAAAAAGTTATAAAAATGAAATAGATAAAGAAAAAAAAAAAAAAAAAAAAAAAAAAAAAAAAATGAAAAATAAAAAAAACGAAAAGAAAAAAAATTTTTTTTTTTTTATTTTTTATTTTATTTTATTTTATTTTTTTTTTTTTCAGAAAAAAACGAAGGAAATAATTTTTTTTTTATTTTAAATTTAATTGTTTATTTTTATTTTTTTTTTTCACACTTTTTTGATCGAAATCCTATTTTTAATTATTTTTATTATTAAATTTTTTATTTTTTTTATTTTTTTTTATTTATTTAAAATAAAAATGTAAATCCTAATCGATCAAAAAAAAAAAAAAAAAAACTATAAAAAAACTAAAAAAAAATAAAAAAAATAAAAAAATAAAAAAAAATCATTTTTTAATTTTTTTAATTTTTTTAATTTTTTTTTTATTTTCATTTGTGAACATATTTATTTATTTTGTTTTGTTTTGTTTTGTTGTTTTTTTTTTTTAAAATTAAAAGAATACACTTTTTTTTTTTTTTTTTGTTAAAAAGAAAAAAAAAAAAAATGTTACGTTTAATTAATAAAACTATAAATAAAAATGATTTAATTAAAATAAATAATAGCAAAAGATTTTGTTCGACAACAACAAATTCTACAATAAATAAAGATAATATTTATGATATAATTATTATTGGTGGTGGATTAGTTGGATCAACTATGGCATGTTCAATTGGTAATAATAATACAACTAAACATTTAAAAGTTGCATTAATTGAATCATCAAAAATTCAAACTGTTGAACAATCCATTTCAAATGCAATACCAGAAATTAGAACTATATCATTCAATAATCAAACCATTGAATTATTTAAATCAATAAATGTTTGGGATACAATAAAATCAACTAAAAGAGTTAACCCATTCAATCAAGTTAGAGTTTGGGATACAAGTGGATTTGAAGGTATTCATTTTCAAGATAATGATATAATTGATGATGGTAACAATACTACAGCAATGGGATATATAATTGAAAATAATATTGTAACATCATCATTATTATCAAAAGTTAAACAATTTGAAAATATTGAATTATTTGAACAATTATCAGTTAAATCTATGAATGATTATAATGAAGAAACTATTAGAACTACAAGTATTTTACCAAGTGTAACATTATCAAATGATCAACAACTACATGCTAAATTAATCATTGGTGCTGATGGTGGTAATTCAATATTAAAAAAACAATTACAAGTACCATCAATTGGTAGAGTTTATAATCAAAAAGCTGTAGTTTGTACATTAAAATTAGGTATTAAACAAGATAATAATAACAATAGCAGCAATAATAATAATAATAATAATAATACATTATTTCAAAGATTTTTACCAACTGGTCCAATTGCTTTATTACCATTAGCAAATGGTTATGCTAATATTATTTGGTCAACAAATTTAATGCATGCTCAATATTTATTAGAATTAGATGATGAATCATTTCTTGAACAAGTTAAAGATTCATTCTTAAAATCACCATCAACTTCAAATTCAAGTTTCTTTGAAATCGCTTCAAATTTATTCAATTTAAATCCAAAAGGATTAAGTGGTAATGAAATTTATTTACCACCAATCGAGGGTTTGGTATCGAAAAGAGCTTCTTTCCCATTAAGAATTGATCATACTTTTAATTATACATTACCAAGAGTTTGTTTCATTGGTGATGCTTCACATTTAGTCCATCCAATGGCTGGTCAAGGCGTAAATTTAGGTATGGCAGATGTTAAAACTCTCTCTAGTATAATCGAACAATCGGTTCAATCTGGTTATGATATCGGTGATGCTATGATGTTAAAAAGGTTTGAAGAAATTAGAAAACCTGAAAATCTTAAAATGTTACTCTCTATTGATACTCTCTTCAATTTATTCACAAATAATTCAATATTTGTAACTGGTTTAAGAAATTTTGGAATGTCCTTATTAAATAATATTTCACCTCTTAAAAATTTAATTATTGGTGTTTCAAAAGGTGAATCAATTTTAAAATTTAAATAAAAATAAAATTAAAACTAAAAATCAAAAAATTATTTATAAATATATATCTCTTTAATAAATAAAATAAAAAAAAAAAAAAAAAAAGAAAAAATGATTTCAAATGAAAAATTAAATATTTTTTATTTATTAAAACTTGAGATCTTTAACAAACTCTCAAGAGTTTCCATATAAAATTAATTTCCAATTACTAAACCATTATTGGTTATTGTATCTGAAATAATGGATATGAGTGATAAACATTATAATGATTTAAAACGAAAAGAAGATTATTTATTTGGAAAAAAGTTGGATTTTATATATTGGATTATTATTTTGTTTTTGATATTTTTTTTTGATATTTTTTTTAACCCACCAAAAGAATATAAAAACAAAATAATAATCTTCAATAATAAAACCCAAACAAAACCGAACCCAATCAGAATCGAACCAGGGACATAACATGGGTTTTTGAAAAACTGTTGATAAAGGCGAGATTCGAACTCGCGAAGCCGAAGCATAAGAACTTGAGTCTTACCCATTTGACCACTCTGGTACTTTACCTTATGAAAATCAATGGTTATTACGGTTGATTTTGACCACTTAATTAATGGACCTGTAAAATAAAAAAAAACTAAAAATAAAATGAGATCTAGCATCTCAAGGAGAAGCAACTAATAATTGCGTTATCCAATTCAAAAAAAAGACCACTTATTTAATATACTCTGGTAATAAAGGGTCAAATAGAACCTCCAGGATTAAAATTGAAATTCTTGTTGAAATTGAAATTGGGTTGCAATTGAATCTTTCAATTGAAATTGTAATTGTAATTGTAATTGAAACTTTAAATTACAATTCAAATTGCAATTTCATTTACAAATTCCAAAAAAAGAATTTCAATTCCAATCTGATGGTTCTCAAGTAAAAAAATAAAAAATTTTAAAATATTAAAAGTGTTAGTAAGATTATTAAATAATAATATGTAATATATATAAAAAATTATGCCTACTCTAAATTATCATCTATATTCAATACCATTTTTTATATTCATCTTGTGAGAATCAACTGTTCCTCTCATAAAGGATTTACATGTTTTCTATTTTTGTTTTATTGATTAATTTAGATTCAGTCATGAAAAAATTTATTTATTTATTTATTTTATTTATTTTTTTTTTTTATTTTATTTTACAATTGATTGATGAAATGAAAAATATTTATTTAATTTAATTATTGATTAATCGAGAAATGAAAAATATGTATAAATATATCTATATTTTTTTTTTTTACCTTTGTAGAAAAAGAAATGGTATAATATTGAATATATTAATATTTTTGAAAAATATACTACACTGTTTTTTTATATATAAATATTAAATAATTATTTGTTTTTAAAAATAAATTGAAAATTTTTTAATTAAAAAAAAAAAAAAAAAAAAAAAAAAAAAAAAAATTTTTTTTTAATACTTGAGAAAAATTGGTTCTAAATGTAATTTTTAAGAAAAAAGGGGATTATAAAAAAGTGTTTATTTTTTAAAAAAAAAATGTGTTTGTATTTTTATCAAAAATATGTGCTCTGCATCTATTTTTGGAAAAAAAAATGGTTTTTTTTTTTTTTTTAGACATTTAAAATCTAAAATATGATTTGGTGCCCTTTATTTAAAAAAAAAAAAAAAAAAATATTATATCTTTTTTATTTTTATCATTTAATTATTACCTATTTTTATTTTTATTATTTTATGATTTTCAAATTTATCTTTAAGATTTAAATTAGAATTTAATGAATCAAAAAAAGGGAAATAATTGATTTGTGTGTGTAAATCCTTTTTTTTTTTTTAAAATTTATTTAAAGTTTATTTTTTTATTTTTTTTAATTTATTATACAATTACTTTTTTGGGATTGAGGTTTTTTTAAAATTATAGTTGAAGAAGAAGTTGAAGATGGTTTAAACTCTTCAATTCTATCTATACAAAGTTTAACTAAAGATATAAAAGCATCTTCAATGTTAATTGCTTGTTTTGCACTAGTTTCTTTGAATGTAATATCAAGGGAATCAGCAAATTCTTGAGCCAAAAAAGGGTCAACCACTTTTTGTGAGATCATATCACTTTTATTTCCAATTATCATTTTAATGACATTATCTCTTGCATATCTTTCGATTTCTTGTATCCATTTTGCAACATTTTCAAATGATCTTTGATCAGTAACATCATAAACCACCATAACTGCATGACAACCTCTATATTGAGAATTATTATGAACTCTAAATCGTTCTTGTCCAGCAGTATCCCAAATTTGAAGTTTTATTGCTTTACCTTCAATATAAACTGTCTTTATTTTAAAATCAACTCCAATTGTTGATATATAACTTTCTGTAAATGTATCCTCTGTAAATCTTAATAAAATACTTGATTTACCTTTTTTATTTATTATTTTTTTTTTTTTTTAATAAATAATTTTTTTTATTTTTTTTATTTTTTTTTTTTTTGTTATCTATTATTTA
The DNA here is from genome assembly GCF_000004695.1 of Dictyostelium discoideum AX4. Lineage (NCBI taxonomy): Eukaryota > Evosea > Eumycetozoa > Dictyosteliales > Dictyosteliaceae > Dictyostelium > Dictyostelium discoideum. The sequence goes on from NC_007092.3 coordinate 312,843, forward strand.
TCGGACAATAAATACTTACCAACTCCACTATCACCTACAAAAATAAATTTAAATAAATGTCTATATTGATTTTTTTTTTTTTTTTTTTTTTTTTTTTTTTTTTGGGGAAAAATTTTTTAATATAAAAAAAAAAAAAGAAACCAAAAAAAAGAAAGGAATCCTTACTCATATTTTTTACTCATTTTAATTGTACATTTAATAAAAATTATATTACATTTTTTTTTATCCCAAACCTTTCCAAAAAAAAAAAAAATTAAAAAAAAAAAAAAAAAAATAAAAAAAATTTTTTAAAAAAAAAAAAAGAAAAAAATTCATTGAATAAACATTAAAACACTAAAAATATCCCAAAAACATTGATTTGTGGTTATCACCATTGAATCTTAAAAACCCTAAAAAAAAAAATATCAATTTTAAATAAATTTATTTAAAAAAAAAAAAAAAAAAAAAAAAAATAATTAACATGTTTATGAATTTAAAATAATTAATTTATTGAGGGTTTTTTTATATTTTATTTTATTTTATTTTTTATTTTATTTAACAACTTTCCTAAAAAGGTTTGAGACTTTTTTTTATATATTAAATATATATTCAACTGATATCATTTAAGAACAATTTGGCCCAAATTTTGTTTGTAAAAAATATTAATTAATTTCCATATTTAAATACTATTATTGTAATATTAATTAAAAAGGATATTATTTTTTTTAATTTTTGATTAAAAAACATTAATTTTAAACAAAAAAAAAAAATTCCAATCTTAATTTAATTTTTTTATTTTCTTTATATTATTCTGTAAAAAAACAATTTTAAAATTAATGATTTTTTATATAATTGATTTATTATTTATATGTAAAAGATATATTAAATTAAAAAAAAAAAAAAAAAAAAAAAAAATTTATTAGATTTCATTTTTTTTTTTTTTTTTTTTTTTTTAATTCACCCAACAATTCTCTTTTTTATTTTAATATTTTCAATTATTGGTTCTTTCACAACCTTTAATTTCATCATAATAAAATTTGGTATTTTAAAAAAAAAAAAGTTAAACCAAATACAGAGTATTTAATATTATTTATTTTATTTTATTTTATTTTTATTTTTATTATTTTAATCATATAAATTAATACGTTGATCATGATTTGCACCAGTTAATTTTAAGAAAACTGATTCTAAAGATGTTTGACCAACGTTATAATCATCTAAAATTGGTAAATTTGATAAAATTGAAAAGATATTTGATAATTTAATTGGATTTCCAGGTGGATTTGGTACTTCGAAACTTGCCATAACATCATGTTGATCCAAAACTGTACAATTTGGTATTGATTGTAATATTGTTTGAATACCAGTTTCCAAATATTCTTTTTTAAATTTAACATCAATTGAATAACCAGCACCAAAACGATTCTTTACACCTTGAATTGTATTTAAACATGTATATTTACCTTCTTTCATAATTGTAATACGACCTAAGAAAAAAAAAAAAAAAAAAATTAAAATTAAATATTAATAACAAAAAAAGATTATCATTTTTAAATAATAATAAAATATAAAATATATAATATACATACTACATAATGCTTCAACTTCACTCATTGAATGACTTGTTAAAATTATTGATTTATCTTTACCTAATTCACTAATTACATCCCAAAGTTGTCTTCTAACAACAGCATCACAACCACAAGAAATTTCATCCAAGAAACAAACTGATGGATTACCGAGCATTGCCATTGATAATGAAACTTTTCTTTTATTACCACCTGAATAACCACCACAACCACTATTTGCAATACGAGTTAAATCAACCATTTTAATGAAAGCTTCAACACAATTTTCAATTTGACTCTCTTTAATACCTTTGATTCTAGAGAATAACCATAGATGTTCACGAGCTGATAATAATGAAATGAGAGCATCAAATTGGAATACCATTGAAATATTACCAAGTGCTTTCTCTCTATTGGTAATAACATCATAACCATTGATTGAAATTTCACCACTTGAAGGTACAATCTCACCAGATAACATTGATAGTGTAGTTGATTTACCACCACCATTTAAACCCAATAAACCAAATGTTTGACCACGTGGAATACCCAATGTTGAATTGTATACAGCAGTTTTTGATGGATTTTTACCTGAACCTGGGAATAGCTTATGAAGATTTTTAAATTGAATTGGTTCTTCCGATGGTCTCATATTTAGTAATCTTCTTCTCTCTTGTGATACATCATAATCTTCATCTTGTGGTGGTGATGGTGCAGGTAAATTCTTTGGATTCTTAAAGAAACCTTTAATTTGTGGTACATAATCCAATAGTAATATCCAAACATTCCAAAGTACTGCATGACCTGCCAAAACAATCAATGGTGTACCTAAATAATCAAATGACCAATAGTTATCAACTTTAAAAGTACCCAAACGAGTTGAACCTGGGAAACCAGATAAAATGAAAACAATTCTATTCAATGCAAAAATCGGACTAATAATTGAAAATATCAAATCAATAATATCGGCAACTTTTTGAGTTGTACTATTTTGATTGACCACAGCTTGAATACGTACATTTAAACTTGCAATTGTAAATACTAAACCAAAAACAAATAAAATTGCAGTGATTGCACCAACTGCTTTACCATAGGTTTGAAATTTATAAGACATTAAATAACCCAATGGTATAATTGCACAACTTAATAAAATTAAACATAATAAAAATGAACCAAATTGTTCTTTAAATGCACCTTTAATCACTCCTGCTAAAATTGAACAACTTAAAATTGAAATTATAAATGCAAAGAAAAAATCCCAAACTAAATTTGATAACCAATAAATATGTTTTTTACAACCTGAAACATATAATAATCTTTTAACTCTATTTGTACGTTCTTGAGCTATACTACCAGCAAATGAACCTGCCATCAATGAAAAACCTGCCATTAAAATAAATACAAAATAAATAATTGCTGATGCATTTATATCTGAACTTGAAATTTCAAATGCTGTTAAAATATGATCAAATGGCATACTTGTAACTGAAATACTAATATTTTTAAATTTTCTTAATAATGCATCATTAATTAAATTAACATGAATCGGAAATGAATGAATATAATCTGAATTATAATATGCAATATATGAACAATTTGTTGATTGACCATTATTATTATCATCAATGCTAATTGGTTGATTTGTAAAATTAATTGCACCAATTGATAATTTATAATTATCAATTAAATAATCATTAAAATTTATAGATTCATTAATATATTTAAATTTATTAAAATATGGTGAATTATTAAATAAATTTGACCATTCTAATTCATTGTTTAATAATTGCATTGGTACATTAATAGTGTTATCACTATCAGTATAAATTGATAATGACATTGTTAATGGTTGAGTTGAATTATTATAAAATAAAACTTGTTTTTGATCATTCATTGATTTATATAAAATAATTGAACCAATAATTAATGCCATTGGTAAAATAATTGATAAAAAGAATGATCTTGCATCTTTTTTAGATTGTTGAATACGTTTAATTAATAAACCTTTAAATTGTTGAATTTGATTAATACCATCTGATGGTGTTGCAATTGCTAATTTTAATGATTCCATTTCATTTTGTTTATTGAATTCATTATTACCATTAGCATTATTATTTAATTTTTTAGAATCTTCTTGACCTAATGAAATGAAAACTTCTTCAAGACTTGTTACTGATATACCATAAGTTTGAATTGAAAATTTTGATAAATTTAAATCAAATTCTGTAAAAAATTGTGGGAAATTTGATAATGATTCAGTTGGTAAACGATAACTTAGTTCTGCACCAGAATCTGTTAAAATTGATGCACCAGGTATAAAATTTTTAATAAACTCTGAAACTTGATTCGTATTGAAACCATTGCTAGCATTTTCTAATTTTTTATTACATGTTAAAAGATAACCTTGACCAAATCTATTCTTTAAAAATAATGAAGTACCATCACAACGTAATTTACCTTGTGAAATAATTGCAATACGATCACCTAAATAATCTGCCTCCTCTAAATAATGAGTTGTAAGAATGATGGTTTTACCTTTTTTATATTTTAATAGAAAATCCCAAACTTGTCTTCTACTAACTGGATCCATACCAGAGGTGACTTCATCCAAGAAAATGATTTTAGATCTACCAATAAATGCAATACCTAAACAAAGTTTACGTTTTTGTCCACCTGAAAGACTACCAGCTGGTGCATTCATTTTCTCGGCTAATCCAACCTCTGTTGCCATTCTTTCAGCCTCTCTTTGAATATTTCTACCCTCAACGCCTTTTAATGATGCGTAAATAACCAAATGTTCCAATACTGTCAATTGTGACCAAATGATATCAGTTTGTAAGCAGCAACCAATGTATGGTCTAATCTTTGACATTTGGCTTGTAATATCGTAACCACGAATAAATGCACTTCCACTAGTTGGTGATATTAAACCTGTCAACATACCAATCGTTGTTGATTTACCACACCCATTGGGTCCTAACAATGCATGAATTTGATCTTCAAACATATCCAAATATAAATCATTAACTGCAACTCTCAATCCATCACCAGTTTCAAATTCTTTTCTTAAATTACGAATTGATATAGTTGAATTTTTCAATACTTTCAATGGTATAGTCTCAACATCTTCACTATCAAATGTTGATTCAATATCATCAATTTCACCAATACTTCTTTTCTTTCCAAACCAATAATTTTTTGTAAATAAAAAATAAAATTTCTCTTTTGTACCATATTCACCTGGTATAACTTTTTCAAAATACCAAATTAATATAATATAAATTATAATATCAATTCCTAACATTAAAATACTTTGACTATTTTTTTTTAAAAAAAAAAAAAAAAAAAAAAAAAAAAAAAAAATTAATAACCATAATAATTTATTTTTTTATAAAAAAAAAAAAAAAATACTTACTTTTCAGTTACAATATAATCCCAATTTAAATTTAAAATCATTGTTAAATCTTTAACAGACATAATATAAATTGAATTTGAAAATGCAATTGGTGAAAATATTGAAAGTAATAATTTTACAGAAACACTAAATTCATTTTTTGAAACGAAAATACCACAAATATTAATTGCAATTACAATTACAAATGATAATAAACCACAAAATTTGGAATTATTAAAAAATATACTAAAAATAAATGATAATAATAATAATGTTATCAAGTATAATACAAATGTTATGATTACAATACCCCAACTTGTAGAATAAATTAATTGACTACCTTTAAATATGACAACAATTAATAGTGTGACTGGCAATGATGTTATTAAACTTGTGATAATCCATGAACTGAAATACGCCAATGAATTCAATGACATCATTCTCATTGCTTCTACAATTTTAGTTTCTTTTTCAATTACAACATCTGTAACTAGCCTAAAACTAAACATCATCAATGCCGCTGTAATGAACACACTTCCTGCTGACTTAATAATTGCGTCTCTTCCTGTTATCCATTCTTGCCATAGCTCTGTATATGGATCTGGGTAATGTCTACCTGATATATTTAATACCATATCCAATCCAAAGTATCCAAAAATAGCTTGATCCATTGCAACTTGAATCGATGCGAAATTATCATTTAAATAGATACTACTATCACCTCCATCAACTTTACCAGTTTCTGATGTGTCTGCTGTATCGTCACTATCTAATCTAATATTATACCCGAATTGGCCACCTGCTGCTATTGGGTCATTATTATTACCACCACCACCACCATTAGTGCTACTATTAAACCAAACACCACCATAAACCATCATTGAATAATTTTTGAAAAATGATTCCATTAAAGTACGATCATTAATTTCCATGAAAAAATCTTGAACCTCTGCTACTGTTAAACCTCTAGCAGTTGCAACTTGTTCTTTCATTGTTTCAATTACACCACTTTGATCATTATTTAATGATCCTTCACTACCATATAATAATTTATTTTCAGGTCCAACTCTTCTTGAAAATGTTGTTACATCAATTGAGTTATAATCAGAATTTGTAACTTTAATTAAAGCTTTAATAAATAAATAAATAAATAAATAAAATAAATAATTAGTTTTCCATAATTTATTTTTTTAAAAAAAAAAAAAATAAAAAAAAAAAAAAAAAAAAAACTTACCTAAAATTGCAAATAATACACCAATAATTACAATCGGAAAAACAATTTCACAACAAATTGAACATTTTGATTTCCCTTTTAATAAAAGATTCTTTTTTAATAAAGTTTTTAATTGTCTTCCAAATTCCATTTTTGGATAAAAAAAAAAAGAAAAAAAAAAAAAAAAAAAAATTTATAAAAAAAAAATAGATTTAATACAAATAAAAAAAAAAAACCTTTTTTTTTTTTTTTTTTTTTTTTTTTTTTTTTTGGTTGGGGTTTAAAAATAGGTTATAATTAGAAATTAAAAAAAAAAAAAAAAAAAAAAAAAAAGTCAAAATAATGGATTTAAGAATAAAAAAAAAAAATTAATAAAAAAAAAAAAAATTAAATAAAAAAAAATAAAATGAATAAAAAATAAGATATTAGCTATTATATATATAACCTTGGATTAAAAATAATCATAAATTCTTACCTTTAAGATCAAAATAGGAGGAGTGTGTTGGAACCGTATAAAAAAAAAAAAAAAATTAAAAATAGAAAATGTAATGTTATATTAATAAATTTTTTTATTTTTTTTAATTTTTTTTTTTTTTACTGATTTTTTGAGTAATCCCAAAAAAAAAAAAAAAAAAAAATTTTTATTTTTTTTTTTTTAATATAAAATTTTTTTTTAAAACAAAAATAAAAACAATTGTTTAAATTACTATGATATTTATTTATTGCAACCCCTTTGTGATTTAATTGTTTTTATTTATTTTTTTATTTTTTGAAATTTACAATCAAAAAAATCTTTTTTCTGTTTAAAAATCTAGATTTTTTTTTTTTTTTTTTTATTTGATAACTTATGAAACTTTTATACCATATCTTATTTTTTATTATTATTATTATTATTTTTATTTTTATTTTTATTATTTAAAGGTTGACAGTCCAATTTTTACTATTTGCATCTAATTGTTTATATCTCATTAATTCTTTAATTCCTGAATCAACCTCTATTATATACATATTTAATTTTTTTTCATCTATTTCATTTCTGTTTTTTCTAAATTCTATGTGTATATATTTGTGTTAGTTTTTATTTTTTTTTTTTTTTATTTTTTATTTTTTATTTTTTTTTTTTTTTTACCTTCTCTTGTAGTAGTTAGTAATCTAAATCTACTCTTTGATGGATAACTTGGTAAATTTCTAATTAAAAATCTATATTTATGAATCATAACATTCCCACTCATCATCTTTGAAATTTTATTATTTACAAATTAAAAAAAAAAAAAAAAAAAATAAAATGAAAAAAAAAAAAAAAATGAAAATGAAATGAAATAAAAATAAAAAAAAAAAAAAAAACAAAAATAGTGTTTTTGGATTTAAAAACAAAAAATAAAAAATAAAATAAAAAATAAAAAAATGAATTTAAATTAAAAAGATAATTAATTTTAATTTAGTAGTATTATTATTATTATTATTATTATTTGATGCGATTTATTGGATAAATTAAAATCTATATATAATAATAAAAATAAAAATAAAAAAAAAATAAAAAAAAATAAAATAAAAAATAAAATAAAAATAAAAAGATCTTGACTCGTTTTTTAAAAAAAAAAAATTATTTTTTTTTATTTTTTTTTTTATTTTTATTTTTATTTTTATTTTTAAAAAAAAAAAAAACCGACTGTTTTTTTTTTGAATTTTTTTTTTTTATTTTTGTTTGTCCCAACATATTTATATATAATTAATACCAAAAATGGATAATAAATCATTATATGTTGTTAAACAATTTTTAGGTAGTAATAAAAGCCTTTCAAAAGTACTCGATACTTTTACTGCTCAAACAAAATCAATTAAAATTGAAAATGTTGAAATTCCATCATTAGAAAAATTGATTGAATTTTATATTAATGAAAAGTAAGATTTTATTTAATTTTATCCCACCATTAATTTTCAAAAAAATAAAAATAAAAATAAATAAAAAAACAAATATATAAATTTAATATTCTAATTTTTAATATTTTTAATATTTTTTTTATTTTTTAGTAAATCAAAAGATAATAAAAAGAGACCATTAGATGAAAAAGAAGAAGAAAAATCATCAAAAAAACATAAAGTAGAGAAAGATTCATCAGATTCATCAGACTCATCAGACTCTGAATCAGACTCTTCAGATTCAGAAGATGAAAAAGAAAAAGAAATGAAAGTTGATAAAAAAACTGAAGATTCTTCATCATCATCAGAAAGTGACACTGAATCATCATCATCTTCAGAATCAGAAGATGAAAAGAAAAAAGAAAAAGAATCAGATGATTCATCATCATCAGAATCTGAAAGTGATTCATCATCATCAGAATCAGAATCAGAATCATCAGAATCATCATCATCATCAGAAAGCGAATCTGAGGATGAAAAGAAAAAAGAATCATCTGACTCTTCAGATAGTGAATCTGAAGATGAAAAAAAGAAAAAAGTAGAATCATCTGATTCTTCATCATCAGAATCAGAATCATCAGACTCTTCAGATAGTGAATCTGAAGATGAAAAAAAGAAAAAAGTAGAATCATCTGACTCTTCATCATCAGAATCAGAATCATCATCATCATCATCATCAGACTCATCAGACTCTTCAGATAGCGAATCTGAAGATGAAAAAAAGAAAAAAGTTGAAAAATCATCAGATAAAGAAACTTCATCAGAATCAGAATCAGAAGATAGTGATGACGAAAAAGATAAAAAAAAATCAAAAAAAGAAGATAAAAAAGAAAATAAAAAACAAGAAGAAAAAAAAAAACCAATTGAAAAAGACTCAGATGAAGATAGTGATGATGAAATGAAAGTAGTTGAACAACCAAAAAAACAAGAAATTAAACAACAACAACAACAACAAACTGTAAATAAAAATAATAGTAATAATAATAATAAAATAGATTGGAAATCAAATCAAGATTATAATTCATATAGTAAATCAGAAACACCAGCTAAAAGAGGTAGTAATGCACCATTCCGTAGAGTTAGAGAAGAGGATGTAGTTTTTGATGAACATTTTACAAGTGAAGGTGCCAATCGTGAATGGACTGATGCTTGGGGTGTAAAAGTACAAAATCGTCTCTCCAAAAAAGTTGGTGACCAATTCCGTAAAGGTAAAAATAAGATGAAGAAAGGTACCTATACCGATTCAACAATTTGTGAAGAATCATCTGCATATGTTTATCCAGATTCTGATTAAATTAAATTATTAAAAATTAAAAAAAAATAAAATAAAATAAAATAAAAAGCTTTTTAAAATAAATTAAAAATAATTATTATTTATTCATTTTATAATTATAATTCATCTCTTTTTTTTAAAGATTTTAAAAATTGATCAGTCATTAAATTTAAATTCCTGAAAAATGAATCGGTTAATTGATGTGATCTTTCTTCTTTTTTATAAAATCTTTCTTGAATTGTATCACCTATTGCTAATTCCTAATTATATATATATTTGTAATTGTGTGTATTAATAGGTAAGTAACTTAAAAAAAATAAATAATAATAATAATATTTATTTACCAATGGTTTAAAACTTTTATTTGCTTTGTGATAAAGGTTTAAAACTTGTTCATAATGATGTTCTAAAATGTGCTCTATGAAATCACAAAATATAGGGATACCATTTTCATTTTTTATTAATGCTAAAGATTTATCATAACAAATCTCTTTCATAAAATTTGAAATATCTTTATAATCATATGTTTCAGTTATGGGTGATTGAAGTGATGTTGATGTTGATGTTGATATTGATAATAAAAAAATTATGAAAATAATAAATAAAATATTTTTAAACATTCTTTTATTTTTTTATTTTTTTATTTTTTTGTTTTCTTAGTTCATTGTTATGGATTGGGGTTAGAAAAAAAAAAAAAAAAAAACAAATTAAAATTGTGGCATTTAAATGTTAAAAAAACCCATAAAAAAAAAAAAAAAAAAAAAATATTGTTGGATAAATTTTTTTTTTTATTTTTTTATTTTAACAAAATACCACAATTTAGAAACTCTGTTAAATATTTATTTTAATTTTATTTTGTAGAAACTGGTTTTAATTGTTTAAAACATAGGCATAAAAGCAAATTCTTTTTTTTGTAATCTTAAAATTCTCACTTTTAACAAAATCCCACATTTTGAATTTGTTGTGTAAAAAAAAATTAATTTTTTTTTACACAACAATAATATTGAAGCAATCATGAAGATTTGAAAATTTGAATATTATCAGTTCGAATCTATTTTCATATTGAGGAGTTTTTGATATATTTTTATGAGTCTCTTTTAGGTTTTGGTTCTTTCTTGAGGTTTGTAATCTTAGAAAAAAATTTCAAAAATGTTGGGTATAAAAAAACTACTTTTCAGTTGAAATAAAAAATTATTGTAATATCGAGGTATTAAACTTAGCTTTTCAACTAAATCCTCATTGGTGTAGTCGGTAACACTCTAGTCTTTCACACTGGTACCTCGGGTTCGATTCCCGAATGGGGAGCTTTTTAAAAAATATATTTGGTAGATCACTGGTTCGATTCTAATAGCGAGAATGAAATTGCAGATAAATCTATTTTTTATTATCAATAACATCTTCTTTTAGATAATTGGAGTTCGATAGGGTTGTACCTATCAGGCTTTGTAGAAAGCTTTTTGATGGAGTAGCTGGTGTGGCTGGTCAGTATGGGATTCTCCTCTCCCAATTGGGCACACGAAAGAACTAGATCCAACAATAAAACCACTAACACAATTAAACCTATAATACCGCCATATATCATAAATAAACCTATTAATCTTTGTTTATCTCCATTAAAGGACAAACATTTATTAATGAATATTAAAAATAAATAAATAAATAAAAACCTTTTTTAGACTCATTGGTTAGAATCTTAAGTTTTTTTTTTTTAGATATCTAAAAATTGTGATATGGTAAAAAGAATATCTTTTTTTTTTATTTTTTATTTTATTACTTTTATTTATTATTTCTTTTTGTAATTTTTAAATTATGAGAAGAAGGGTGAATAATAATACCAAAATCTTCCAATTCATTTATTTTTTTACCATCCCATGATTCAATTTTGAAATTATAAACTAAATTTGCACAAACGATATATAACTCTGCTTCACCTAATTGTACACCAACACATCCCCTTCTACCAGTTGAAAATGGAATTGAAATTTTATCTAAATCATTATAATATTTATGTTTATTATTACTATTATTATTATTATTATTATTATTATTATTATTATTATTATTAAATTCTAAATTAATTTTTTGTTGTTCTTGTTCTTGTTGTTCTTGTTGTAGTTGTAGTTGTTGTTGTTGTTGTTGTTGTTGTTGTTGTTGTTGTTGTTGTTGTTTTAAATCATTTTGAAATGATTTTAATTTTTGATATTCCAACCAACGATAAGGATTAAAAGTTGTAGGATCATCTATTAATTGATCAGAATTTGAAAGACCATAAATATTTTCAATGATTTGAGTTCCTTTTGGAATTCTATAACCATTTACAAAAGTATCATCATTTGCAATACGTGGTAAACCTAATGATGTAACTGGTTTAATTCTTAAAACTTCTTTAATGCATGCATTTAAAAATGGTGTTTTACTTGAATATTCGTCACCAAATCCTATTGCTGTTGTTATTGTTGAATTATTATTATTATTATCAGTATTATTAGAATTACTAAAAGCATTAAATAATTCATTAAAACATTTTTCTTGAATTATTGGATTATTTGATATATAAACTAAAAACCATTCAATTGTAACACCAACAGTATCACTACCAGCAATTAAAAAATCAATACAAGTTTGAATGATTATATCCTCTTTAGAATCATTAGTTGACATTATCAATAGATCCATTATATCTTTTGGAGGACTATTTAAATCTAAATTCAATAGATGGTCATCATAAATCTCTTTAATATACTCTCTAACTTGCTTTAATGTTTGATCGAATCTTTTATTCTTTAAATAAAATAATGGTCTAACCAATGGAACGAAATCACAAAAATTACTTGACCCTAAATGTTTTAATATCATCTCTTTTGGTTTTGTCAATCTTGCCATATCACCCTCATTAACATCCTCATCATTCTTTATCTCTTTACTAAATGCAATCATACAAACTACATTTAATGTTAATTTATGAATATATTTCTTTGGATTAAACTAAAAAAATAAAAAAAATAAAAAAAATAAAAGGTTAACATATGTAATTTAATTATTAATTAATTATATATATATATTTACAGGTTTATTATTAATTGAATAATTATTCATTGTATTAATTAAATAATTTGTTTGAGTTTCTAATAAGTTTGAAATTCCTTTAACTTTTGATTTTGTGAAGGATGAAGAAACTAATTTTCTAAGTTCTGACCAAAGTGGATAATCACTAAATGATAAATTTCTAAAACCTGATGAGAATTGATCTAAACTATTAAAGTGTGGTCTATTTGTAAAATTTAGAAATTGTTTACACCATACTTCATTAACATGATCAGGATCAGTCAAAACAACTGTTGGATATTCTCCCATCCAAATCTTAAAAATTCCACCGTATCGTTTTGATAATTCTAAAAATGATCTATTTGGTCTATCACCTAATAAATATAAATGTCCTATTAATGGTAATGCTAATTTTGGTGTTGGTGGTTCATCTTTTAATTTTTTATTTTTTTTAATCTATTTTTAAATAAATAAAATAAATAAATAAAATTAATAAATAAATTAAAAAAGGGTAGTGGTGGTGCGTAAAAAAAAAAAGTTTTGAAAAAAAAAAAGATATTTTTTTTTTTTTTTTTTTTTTTTGGGAATAAAAAATATTAAAAAAATGAAAAAATAAAATAAAATTAATAAAAGATATTTACCAAATCGAATAATAAATAAATAATGCAAATAAAAAAAGTTAAAACAAATACATTCATTTTGAGTGTAAAATTATTTTTTTTTTAAACTTTAAAACTTTTTTTTTTTTTTTTTCCTGATTTTTTTTCTTATCGACCTATTTTTTTTATAAAAAAAATTAAATAAAAAATAAAAAAAAAAAACATTTTATCGTTTTAAAAATAAAATGAAAAAAAAATTAATTAAAAAAAAAATTAAAAATAAAAAAAAAAAAATCGTTTCGTCGATTTGAAAGGTTTTTTAAAATGAAAAAAAAAAAAAAAAAAATGAAAATAAAATATCTGGAGGCCAGCCGAATTAGTCACCTGAATATTTTTATTTTCTAAAAAGCGAAACGAAAATCCAGCATTAAAATAACATTTAAAATAAAATGTTATTTTAATGGTGTTTTTAATATATTTAAATTACCATTAAAATGAAATTTTAATAATTGAAAAAAAAAAAAAAAAAAATTATATTTCATTTAAATAATAAATAAAAATAAATAAATAAATAAATAAATAAATAAATAAATAAATAAATAAATAAATAAATAAATAAATATTTGCCAACAAAAATTCATTTCGGAAAAAAAGATTTTTATTTTTTTTTATTTTAATTTTTTGGGGGAGGGGTTTGATTTTAAAATAGTAATACAATTAAAATTAAAATAAATATTAAATTAATATTATTATTTAATGAATTTGTTATTGTTAAATTTAATTGATTATTATTTTTTGAATAATCAGTTTCATCAATGAATTGATTTTCATTAATTATAATTTCATTTGAAGAAATACCACCAAAACCACCAAAAGAAAATGATAATTTATATGTTGATTTATTTATTCTTATTTTCCTTTCAATAAAATTAAAAATAAATAAACCATTTTTTTCAAAATTATTTATTGATGATGATGTTGATAAAAGAAAATGACTAAATGGTATTGAAGTACCATCTAATTTTGATAATAAATTTAATGATGAATATGAATCAATTGAAATTTCATTACAATTTAATGAACCATTTATATAAATTTTTGAAATATAAAAATTATTTTCAAAATTTCCATTTTCATCTTGAAAATTTTCTTTACCAATTCTAACATCATAAATTATTGGTTTAACCAAGAATCTATAATTAACATTTGTAAATATATCACCAACATAATTAATTAAATCACATTTATTAATTACAATTTCATTTAAATTACTATTATTGCATATCATTGTATTTGTATAAATTATATTTTCATTATTATCATCATCATCATCATCATCATCATTATTATTATAATTATTAATACTATTTATACAATTTAATTTATTATTTAAATAAGTAATATTTGATGATAATGATAAATTTAAACCAGTAATTAAAAATTGATTATTAATAAAATTAATATTTTGAATTATTTGATTTGGTAAATTTATAAAATAACTATTATTTGATTTTACATTAAAAAATGTAAAATAAATATTAAAAATACCATTACTTTGTAAAGGTTTTGAATTAAATTGAAATTTAAAATTTAAAATATTATTATTATTATTATTATTATTATTACTATCAAAACTTAATAATGGATAACGTTCACTTGTATCATTGATAACATCTGTTATTATACCTGTACTATTTTCATAAAATTCTTTACCTTTTAAAGTACATTGCATTGTTTCTACTTCCACCTCTATTAATTTTCCATCAACTTTTAAAAATTTAACCAATGGTCTAATGAAATACATTATTCTACCACTATAAAACGAACCATAATAATCAATATATCCACAATCATCTCTACCACAACTCGTATCATTTCCATTGATTTTAATACATTCTTCACTATTTGGTAAATAACAAATTGTTTCACTATCACATTTTAATTGAATTGAATTGAATTTAAATTTAGTTGTTTTACTTAAATTGAAACCATCAATTATTAATTTACCACTACCACCACCCCCAGCAGATTCATTTTCTACTGATATAGTTTTAATAGTTGGTTCAATAATTCTATATTTATATAATGCTAAACCTGTTTCTTTAAATTTAAATGAAAAATAAAATTCATCATTCTTTTGTGGTATTTTACAATTTGGAAATATAAAATAAAATAAACCATTTTTAAATTCTAATAATGATGATTGTGAATAATTATCAGCATCAATATAAATATTACTATTCATATATTGATCTGGTGTTATTGCTTCACATCTAAGTGTTGCATTAATTATTAAATAATTTTTTGATAAATTATCATCACAAGTATTAAAATTTTCATCATCTTCATTTTCATCAGATTTAAAATTTAATGAATAAATTTCCGCTGCATAATATTGATAAACTAAACTATATTTTCTATCACTATAAATAATTTGGCCACATGTCAAAAATGTATTATCATTATTAATTGTTGTTGGGAAATAACATTTAATTGAATAACCTTTAATTACATTCTCACATATTAAAATTGTATTTGAAAATTTTACAGTTGCATCTTTTATTAAATTATCACCATTAATTATTATACTTGAAACAACACCATCACTACTATTAATATAATTTGAACTTTCAATTTTTGGTATTAAATATTGAAATGGTGAAATTTCATCAGAAGATATACCATTAATAGTTATTTTTAAAACTGTGAAATCCATTGAAAAATCTGATGGTAATGTACAAGTGATTTCAGTTTTATTTATTAATTTTGCATTTTCACAAAAAGTTTGTTTTGATGATATATAATTTAAAATTGATAAATTTGTTGTTGCTATTCCTTCTTCATTATTATTATCAATAAAATAATAACCCTTAATAGTTATATTTTGATCACCAATTGGATAAATTTCAATTTTATTTTCACTTTCAATACCAATATTAATAATTGGTTTAATATTTAAAGTTAATTCATTTGATATAATACCATACTCTTTAACTCTAATAAATACTGTTTCATTTAACGTTAATTCTAATAATAATTTATTATTAAATCTACAAAAAATTAAATTATATTCAATATTATCATCAATATCACAATCTAATGCAATATCAATTTCATTATTATTATAATCTGATTCTTTAACCCAATAAATTGAAATTGGTTCATTTAATAATTTAATTGGATTTGATAATCCTTTACCCTCAATTTTAAAATACATTTGAAATACTTGTGTAATTTGAACTAAATGTGGTATTGATTGGTTGAATTTAAATTGAATGATTTCATAATTTCCAATTTTTATATTTGATAAAATTTCATTTCTTATTATCATATCATCATCATCAATTGGTGATGGTGTTGGTGTTGGTATTAAAATTTTACATTGAATATATTGATTGGTTAAATTTAAAACTTGACTTATATTTAAGCAATCAATAAATGTAATACCATTATCAATACTAATTGTAATATTATAATTTATATTATTAAATGGTTGCCATAAATAATTACCAAAATAGTAAATTGTTAATATTGTTTCATTGATTGTTGTTGTTTTTGATATACTAGTTTGTGCATTTATTATTATTGGTGTCATATCAATTTCAAGAAAAAGTTTATTTGATTCTTCTATTATTGTAAATCTTTTATTTACAACTGTGAAATTACAATTTGTTAAAGTTTGTGGTATTGTTACAATAATAATTTTTGAATCATTGAATAAATAACTTTGTTCAACAATTAATGGTGATTCACCATTTTCCACTAGAAAATAAACTTTTGAAAATTCTGTAAATCCATCTCCATTTATAGTTATATCTAATTTATTTTGTGAATAACTATATATTTCCAAACAACTATAAAAAAGTAAAAATAAAATAAAAAAAAAATTAAAAAAAAATAAAAAAAAGTGTTTTATTTTAATAAAAACAGTGTTTCGAGAATATTTTTTTTATTTTAACCACACATACCTCGATTTACTGGCAAAATATAAAATTATAATTAATAAACTGATAATTTGTTTTAAACTCATCATTACTAAAAATTATAAAGTACGAGTGATGCTAATAAACGAGATGATTTAAAAAAAAAAAAATAAATAAAAAAAATAAAAAAAATAAAAAAAAAATAAAGATATTCCAAAAAAAATCATTTTTTTTATTTTTTTCATTTTTTTTTTTTATTTTTTTTTTTTGATCAATTTCGTCCAACTCTTACTATCGTTTTTTTTTTATTATCATAAAAAAAAAAAAAAAAAAAAAAAAAAATTAAATAAAAAAAAAATATATTTTCCAAAAGAATTTTTTTTTGAAATATAAAAAAAATAAAAAATAAAAAATAATTTAATAACTAAATCTCAGATTTATTTTTAATAATTGTTTTCCATTTTTATTTCTATTTTTTTTTTTTTTATTTTTTTTTTATTTATTTATTTTTTTTTTATTTTTTATTTATTTTTTATTTATTTTTATTTATTCGTCATCAGATTTTAAATCATCTTCATCTAAAAAGTCTAATAAACTCTTTGTACCATCCATTGAATCAATTTGATCTTCAATTTCTTCATCAGCACCACCATTTTCGTCATTTGTGTTATCTCCTTCTTTATTAATAGTGTAATGATCTTCAATATAATCATTTTCTTGATCATCATCATCTTGTTGTTGATTTTCAATTTCTTCAATTTTATTTAAAATCTCTAAAAGATTATTTAATTTTAATAATCTAATTGCTTGAGTATCATCCATACTTTTATGAGTTTTAATTAATAATGATTGACCTTGTTTCTCTTTAAAGAAATTTAATAATGATTCTGGTACTGGTAATGTTGCTGATGATATCTTTAATTTTGTTAATAATGGATCCTTTAATTTTGTTAAAACTAAAATACCTCTTTCACATAAAATTCTTGATCTAAAAAAAAAAAAAAAAAAAAAAGTTAGTATTTTATTTTAATTTTTAAATTTTTTAAAATAATACACATACTTTAAATAACTAATTGAATTTGTTGGTGGATTTGATAATTTTGATTCTTGAATGAATTGATTTAAAAATATTGAAATATTATTTATATTATTTTTATTATTTGATGGTGATTGCTGAATAAATTGATCTTGAGAGAAATCAAAAGAGGTCATCATACTAACTAATTTTGGTAAAAATGTTATTGATTTACCTAATAATAATTTAATTGCAGAATAATCAGATTCAATGAATTGAATTGATGAATTTGAAGAATTTAATAATGAAAATTTGAATAAATTAGTTGCCAATTTAACATATGATTTAATAATTGAAACATCATTATCAATACTATTATTATTTTTTAAATTATCTAAAATTGAAATTGATAAAAATTGTCTTAATGATTTATAAATACTTGAATTACTTTCTTTATCATTAATATCTGATAAATCTATAATTGTATTTAACATATCTATAATTTCATTTGTTACCTATATAAATAAAATAATAATAATAATAATTAATAAATAATAATTAATAATTATTAATAAATAGTAAATAAATAAATAATACATTACATTATTTAATGTTAAAGAATACATTATAAATTTATGTAATAATTGACAAGGTGATAATTTTGAAGTTATAAAAAATGAATTTATAATTATTGAATATTTATCGGATTGATTTAATGAAATTGATTGTTTATATAAATGTTGTAATTCTTCTGGTTGATTATCTTTTAATTGTTGAATTAATGATTCTCTACCACTAATAATTTGATATGATAATAAATTTTTGAAAATTGTATTTGAAATTTCCTCCTCTTCCTCATCTTCTGATTTATTATTATTATTTTCATTATCTTCATCATTATCATCATCTTCATCATCATCATCATCGACAGTTTCTTTAATTTCAATATCCTCAATATCATTATCTTTTTTAGATTTTAATATTGCTCTAACTCTATTATTATTAATTATTTATTATTAATTATTAGTATTTTTTTTTTTTTTTTTTTTTTTTAGAAAATATATAATTGAAATTACATTCTATAAAATTTATGCCAAGATTGTGGTTTAAATAATAATTCTCTAATTCCTTCATGTTTAAGTTGATTTATTGATTCAAAATATAAACCTCTAAGTGTTGAACCAGTTGAATTTTTACCCTTTAATTGTTGAGCATATGATGCTGCCATTGTTTTTATAAATCTTTCGCATAATAATTGTTCATTGGTTTTACCTTTTGGTTTTTTTTCAACATTTTCATCTTTATCATCATCACCATCTTCTTCTTCTTCCTCTTCCTCTTCTTCATTATTGTTAAATGTTATTTTATCTTCTTCTTGTTCTTCTTCTTTTTCTTGTTCTTGTTCTTTTTCTTCTATTTGTTCAACTTGTTCAACTTGTTCTTCTTGTTCTTCTTGTTCTTCTTGTTCTTCTTGTTCTTCTTGTTCTTCTTGTTCTTCTGGTTCTTCAATTATAGGTTGCTTTACATTTTTAGTAATTTTAGTATTTTTACCTAATTTGATTTGTTTTATTGGTTTTTTTGGTTTAACTAATGATTGATTAACTCTTTTTTTTGATTCAACCATTTTTTTTTTTTTTTCAAAGTGTGTATTTTAATTATTACAATGAAACTGATTCGTTCGTTTATTTCGTTTTTTTTTTTTTTTATTTTTTTTTTTATTTTTTTTTTTTTTTTGAAAATTTTTTTTTTTTTAAATTTTATTTTTTTTTATTTTTTATTTTTTTTATTTTTATTTTTTTTTTATTTTTATTTTTGGGTTCAGCCGAAGAATATATTTATAAATATAATTAATTAATTTTGTTGGAAAAAAAAAAAAAAAAATTAAATGTTTTTTCCTTTTTTTTTATTCTCAAACAAGTCAGCATGTAGTATTCGTATATATATATATATATATATAATTATTTCAAATTATAATTACAATAAAATATTAGATTATTATTAAACATAATAATGTGGTGGTCAAGATATTTTTAGTTTAAAATAAAAATAAAAGAATAAAAAAAAATACTTGTCTTTTTTTTAAATTGCCACCATTTTCCGTGTAAAAAAAAAAAAAAAAAAAAAAAAAAAAAAAAAAAATTAAAACAATTATAAAGTTGGTTAAATTGGTAGATTTACAAGTATATCTCAATAAATGATATTTTTATAACAATTTTATAATACTTATTTAAAAACTATACATCTATTTTACATGATATTGAATTAGAAGGTCCATTTGGTCAACTTTGTAAAATGATTGGGTATGTATAAAAAATGATTAAATAATTAGAATTTATTTAAATTCTAAAAATAAAATAAAATGTTATTTAATTTTTTCAACAGTTTATCAAATAAATAAATAAAGCCTTGTATAGTGAAAATAAAAAAAATAAAGATAAAATAGTTTTTTTTTTTTTTTAATAAAAATTTGTTTATTTTATTTATTTGTTTGTTTGTTAGTTTGATTATTCATTTTTTAATTTATTTGTTTGATGAGAGCAGCACCAACAGAATCAACACAACCAATTGTAATACCTGAAATTGCCCACCTGATAGTTTGGATGATTCACTATTTCCTTCAGCACCGATTGATGGTGATGGAGATATTGATATTTGAATTTCTTCAATTTTAACATCATAATTATATGATGTTGAGCCTAATTGGAGATATAATACTCCTGATGTTTCATTAACAAATGAATTTGAATGGCATGATAAACAATCAGTACTATTTGTAATATCGATTTCATTTGAACTTAATATTGGATTACTATCATAAAATGTTTCATTTGGTGATAAACTACATTGTAAATTACATAAAAGAGAAACATTTTGTGATGAAAGTGCCAAGCTTGCATGAATATTACCTGATAAACCAACACCACCCACTGTTATTGAAATACCTTCTTTTTTATTTTTAATGGTTGGAACAACTGTAATCTTTGGTTTAAAATATGTTAAGAATGCATTTGGTCCTAAATTATCTCCAATGAATGTTGAAACAAGTAGTGGACTCTCTATACTATCAGTTCTGACTATTAACATCTTTTCATCATGAGTAATAATCGTGGTATTTTTATTATTTGCTAATACTTTAACTTTGAATTCATCTTCATTTGTTAATAAATTCTTACCAGAAACTGTGATTGTACCTCCACAACCAATTGTTTTATTATCTATATTTATTATACCATTAATAACAGGTGGAAATGTTAAACTAAATAATGATTCCATATTAATTCCATCTACAGTAATATCAATTGGACCATAATCATATGAATTCAATGTTTTAATTGTTAATTGATTATCTTTTAATGCTAAAATTTCTGATGAAATATCATTACCATCGAAATAGACTTGAATTAATGGTATTGAGTTACCGAAATTATTTCCATGAAATGTAATATTAAATTGATCTTTAGAAAATTTACGATGCTCGATTATTGGAGGAGCATATGAGTATCCATCACTAACTGTCTCTGAGTTTAATTTGAATATGAATTGTTTATTTAAACCAGTACCATATGGTGTTGAACATTTTGTTTTATAGTAACCAGATGTTAATGATTGTGATGATGGTATTGAACATTGGGTGGCTGATGATGAATTACCAATAGTAATACTTGGTGTTGATGATGAAATTAATGGACAATCCATATAATATATTTCAATATTTAATGTTCCATTAGATACATTTGGTCTATTAATTACATTAATAATTAATGATGCAGAAATTGAAATTGTATTTGAGGAAATATTAGAACGAGTAAAACTAATATTAAAAGATCTACATCTTAAATGAGGTAATTTAAATGTTAAACTCTTTTCATCAGATGTAACATTTAATTGGTCAATTTTTAAATAACTATTAGTTCCATCAGCATACAATTGAACGAATGATTCTTTATTTTTACCAAAATTTGTACCAATTAATGTAACGAAACCATTTGAATATGATCCACTTGATAATGTTGGAATATTATATGTAAATGATACATTATTATTACTTGTTGAATTGCAACCTCCGAAATTAACGTTAACTGGTAAATCTCTACCACCATATTCATTTGGATCTAATTGACATTCTAATTCGTTTGTTGTTGATTTAATTAATGTACATTGTTTATTTCCAATTGTAATTGAGGGTTTCAATGATGGATATAAAGTCGAAGATAATTTAACACCTTTAATTGTTACAATACCTCCTAAATAATTTGATACTGATGATATTGATGTTATTATTGCTGGAAAACAATGAGTAAAATCCTTTTGAAGAGTAATTTTATTTACCTTAATATTAATAGACATTGGACCAAGATCAGGTCTACTAAAGTTATTCACTTGAATTTGTGTATGATTTACTGAAATTATAAAATTTGTTTGATTAATACCTCCCAGAAAAACCTCTACCAACTTTTTATCTGTAAAGAAGTTATCACCATTAATTGTTAATATCCCTAATGATTCGTCTGAAACAGTACTTGATATTTTAGGTGATTTGTATGAAAATGGAATAGGAAAATCACCTTCATCTTCAAAGTTAATTTCAAAATTTCCAGAACCTGGTGGAAATGATACAGTGATATTATTACAGTCAAAAGAAGGATCAGAGAAATTACCTTTAACAACAAAAGAAACACCATTTCCATAGTTACTTTTAATAAAATTAGGACCTCCCCTGAATCTTAAATAATTACCAGTAAATACTACATCACCTCCAGACGTTGCCGGTTTTTTATTAAACTTGATATCACTTACAAATTGAAATGTATATCCAGTACCAGAAAATTTATCTATATCTGTAAGATTAAATGAACAATTTTCAACTGGATTTGATAGTTCTTTTGCACATACCTTACTATGAGCACTACCCCATAATCTTGAGAATGGTTCATCTGAATGGAATGTACAAAGTCTCATACTACCAACAACGACACTACAATTGAAATAATTTGGTGCCATTTCATATCTGGGTGTTGTTTCGTTTTGATACATAATTAAACGGGTAGGGTAAGAACGATCGCTTGGATAATTAAAATAATGTATTGTAAATGATTTTTCACTAATTGTTGCAACTAATTAAAATAAATTAATTTCATAAACAAATTAATTATCAATAATTAAAAATATAATGATACTTACTATATGCCATTGGATCTTCCATTGAATATGGATATCCTAATTTAAAAATTGAGAATAAAAAAAAAACTAGTAATATTATTTTATTTTCCATTTTTATTTTTATTTGGGTTTATTAATAATTAATAAAAATTGAAAAAGTGAAATTTTATTATTACTGGAGAAAATAATTCTTAATAAATAAATAGAAAAAAAAAAAAAGTAAAAAAAAAAAAAAAAAAAACGAAATAATAATAATAATAATAATATAAAAAAACCGAAAATAATTTCTATTTTTAGAAGTTCTCTACCGAATGATATTGATTGGTATCATTTCATACATCAACCAAAAAAGATTTATAAATCTATTAAATTCATAAAAAAAAAAAAAAAAAAAAACATTGGAAAATTTATTTAATAAAATTCAAAATAGTAATTTAAAAATAAATAATTATTTTACATTAACCAAAAATTTCTTTTATTCATTTCTAATTGTCTTTGGTTCAGTAATTCCTTTTCTTTCAGATAATTGTTCTTATTTAATTTGGTTTTTTTTTTTTTTTTTTTTTTTTTGATGTATGTAAAGGAATGGGTTATATTAATTTTTAAAAAACAAAATAAAAATAAATAAATGCAAACTATTTTTTAAAAAAAAAACACAATTTATTTATTTTCTATTGTGGTTTAAATTCCTTTTTTTAATATAAAAATAATTGATGGTGATGGAGATATTGATATTTGAAATTCTTCAATTATAACCATAATTATATGATGTTGATGACCAACATCATATAATTTTCGAAATTTTCAACCAAGAAGTCTCGAACGAAAACTCTGAAATATATAAAACTAAATAAATTAATTATTATTTTAATTATTATTGTTTAATTATTTATCATTATTATTATTATTACTATTATTAATATTATGATTATAAAAAAATTATAAATATTAAACAATGTAAATCATTACAGATCAAAAAAATTGCAATCGGATAGAAATTCTATCTAATAGATCAATAAAAAAAAAAATCTTAATCGAAGAGATCCACGGCATTTTCTTTTTTTTTTTTTTTGAAAATGTTTTTTTATTTTATTTATTTTATTTTTTTTATTTTATTTTTTTTATTTTATTATTTTTTTTATTTTCTATTTTTTTTTTTTTTTTTTTTTTTTTCAAACAATAATTTAAATATATCAAAAAATTTTTTTTTTTTTTTTTTTTCACATTTTTATTAATAAAAACTATTTTAGAAAATAATTACGTTAATAGAATAATATAAACCTCTAGAATGATCGAAAAAAAAAAAAAAAAATTTCAGAAAAAAAAAAACAAAAAAAAAGAAAAAAAAAATTAATTAGACCTAATTAATTCATTTTAACCAAAAACAAGCGCTGTTTTTTTTTAACACACAACTTTTTTAATACCCTTACCCTACCTACATTAATTTCATGTGAATATCAATATTCTAATTATATTCATTTATGTTTTTTTTTTTTTTGATCTTTCCACCCATTCCTTTCTGTTTTTCATCATATAAAAACAATTCAATATTTGAATTAATGTGTGTGTGTGGGTTTACCATTATTCACACTTAGAAGATTAAAATGAGATATACATTTTCAATATTTACAATCAATACAAAGGTAATTTTTTTTTTTTTTGTTAAATTAATATTAATTTTTTTTTTTTTTTTCTTTTTTATTGTAATTTAACTACAATACCATATAAGAGTATAATTTGTTGGGGGTGTGCAAAAAAGTGGGGGCATAGAAATACTTTTTACCCATACTCCACATTAATTTATATTGATTAGGGTATTAAAATTTGAAAAAAAAAATTGAACTCACCATTTTTTCCTTTTTAATCATTGTATTATTAGTTTTTTAAAGTATAGTGTGTATTTTGTTTGCAAAAAATGAATAAAAACATGAAAATTATAATTTGTAAACCCTTTTTATTGTTCATTTCATCAAACATCTTTTTTTTATAGAATAATACAATAATCACATCATTCACTCGATATACCAATAATATAAAAAATTAAAAAATATAATAATTAAAAAAAAAAATAATAATAATAATAATAATATTTTTTTTAATAATTTTTAAATAAATAAAAAAAAATATTAATAAAAAAATTAAAAAAATAATTAATAAACAAAAAAAAAAATTACTTAAAGCCAAAAAAAAAAAAAACATAAATAAATTCTATTCATTAAAAAAAAAAAAATAATTGTAAATATAATAATAGTTTTAAATAAATTTGTTTATTCAAATATTCTAGTTATTTTTTTTTCCATTCTTTTTTGTAAATAACTATTTTTTTATATTAATAATTAAATAAAACTTTTTTTTTTTAAACTAATTCTATTTTTGATTTAAATAAAAATAAACAAAACAAAACAAAATAAAATAAAATATAAAATAAATAATTAAATAATTAAATTATCAAATAATTAAATTTCTTTTAAAAATATAATAAAATAATATAATATAATATAATATAATATAATATAATATAATATAATATAATAGTTGATAATATAATATAATATATATAATAAATATATATAAATAAATAATTAAATAGATAAATTTCTTTTAAAATAAAAATAAAAATAAAATACAATATAATAAAAAAATAAATAATATAAATATATAAATTAATAAATTAATAAATAAATAAATAAATAAATAAATAAATAAATAAATAAATAAATAAAAAAATAAATTAATAAATTAATAAATTAATAAATTAATAAATTAATAAATTAATAAATTAATAAATTAATAAATTAATAAATATATAAATAAATAAATAAATAAATAAATAAATAAATAATATATTTGTTTTAATTAATAATAATTTTTTTATATAAATACTTCAAAAAAATAAAATAAAATAAAAGGTAAGAAGAACAAATTTTTTCATTTTAAAACAACAATTAACAAAATATTAATTATTATTTTTTTTATTACAGTTCGAATGGAGTCTAAAAAAAACTCTTATTATAAAAACGTGATGGATAAAATATATGCTAAAGAAAAGGATGTGCTTTCTATAAACAAAGATTTTCAAGAGAATAACTTGACAAGAATATCTCTTATATTGAATTATAAAGATTTTTACCTTAAATTTGATGAGAGCCTCCATGGTTATTCATTTGGATATGTAACTAACCTTTTTGGTTTAAAACTCTACTCGCCATTTACTGAAACTGTCCGCTTTGATGATACTGAAAAATATATGAAGACAATTCTTGGTGTTCCCAGTAATGAGGCTCTCCCACAACTTTGTAGCGATCAACATCAAAATTTTGAAGAAAAAGATCCACAAATAGAAATACTACCATCTCCACAACAACAACAACAACAACAACAACAACAACAACAACAACAACAACAACAACAACAACAACAACAACAACAACAACAACAACAACAACAACAACAACAACAACAACAACTTACACCACCTCCATCACCTCCATTACTTCCAATACCTCAACCACCAGCACAAAATGAAGAACAACAACTTACACAACCTCCATCAATTCCACCACCTCAACAAAAACAAATAAAAATACAAAAATCTGATAGAGGTACTCAAGTTAAGTCAATAACTAATCCTGTAAATAGTTTATCAAAATATATTAATAATAGTTCTTTGGATTATTCGATAAAAAAAAACTATACCTTGGAGGAAATTTACGAAAATAACAAAAACTATATGGATAAAACCAATAATTTTTTACACTTTTTATTTACATTTATTGATAAAACTACAATCAAAGACTTGGAACATTTTGAAAAGGAAATAAGTAGAGTTCATAATATCGAAAAATTAATCAACGAACAAAATGTTAAAGGTGAAACTCCACTTCACTCATTAATTCTTTATAATTCAGAAAGCTGTTTGAAGAAACTTGTAATCGCTAAAATTAATTGTATGGGTATTTTCGATTATTCAAAATGTGACAATTTGAATAAAAATCTCCTAACCCATGCAATTGAAAAGGGAGATTTTGAAATTATTAAATTGGTTTTAATTGGTGGTTGTCCTTTAAAAATGTCACCAAGATCGAAATTATTTAAACAAAACTTCAAACTATATAGACAACAAATTTATAGAGTATTTGAAATTAAAGAATTTTTAACAGAACTTGGTTTTAATCAATTCATTCCAATGTTTCTTGAATATGAATTCAAAAACATTAATATATACTATCAAATTAAATCATTTATAATGGTGTTAACTTTAAATGCTGATGAAATCTTACGATGGAAATCATTACTTGAACCTAACAAAAACTTGGACTTGGACTCCTTTTGTATTGAATATCAAATAAAAGATCAAAATGGTTCTGAATCTCAATTAATGGCTGATCATTTCAAAAAGGTATGCCAACTCAATTCACTTTTTGGCTACATTGATTTTCACACACAAATTGGATCTGCAGGTAATGCATCAGTTTTCGAAGGTACATATAAAGGCATGCCTATTGCATGCAAAGAAATGCCAGTAAGTGGTACATATGAACAAAGAGTGGACTCGATCAAAGAAATTGCTGCAGTGGGTCAAATAGAAGATTTAGGTGGTTGTACTGTTGTTAAAACTGTAGGTGTCTTGAAATATAATGAAAAGTTATTTTTGGTAATGGTGAAAGAAAAATGTAACCTATTATCATTTTTAAGCAACAAGTCTGAAATTTTAAAAATGCAAAGAGGGGGCATTTGGACCTCAATTTTTAAAATATCAAAGGAAATCCTCAAAGGATTGATTTCATTAAGAGAAGTCGGCATGTACCACAGAGACTTTAAGACTGCCAATTTTTTAGTGTCTAATACTGGTAAAATCCTTATTAGTGACTTCGGCACTAGTCGAGATGAAAACGAAAAGCGTTTCAACACATTTGCCAAGACCATTGGTACATTGTGGTACAGATGTCCAAGATTGGGCGATTGTAGTGGAGATGAAAAAACTTTAAACCATTATAATGAAAAGAGTGAAATTTACTCACTAGGAATAATTTTATGGGAGGTACATGTTTATATAAATATTATTATTAATTTTTTATTCTTTTCATTCTCAAAATAATATTTATATTAATATTTTTTTTTTTTTTTTTTTTTCTCTCTTCATAAAATAGTTGATTTGTATTGCAATGACAGGAACCTACGTTTCACCAAAGATAGCATTATTTCAAAATGAAGTTGATTTTTCAATTTGGATTCACAAGGATTACAGATTTTCATTTCCAATTGGAACACCACAATCATTAGTAAAATTAATTACAAGTATGTGTTTACCATGTAGAGACAGAAGACCAACGGTACACCAAATACTTGATGAAGTTGGAATTATTGAAACAGAATTTCTTTCAAATAGAGGTATTAAAGGTGAACAAACTTATAGTGGTCTTGAATGTTGGAGAGAATTTAACTTTTCAAAGCAAAATGTATTTGGAATTTCAATTTCAAATTTACACGATACAGAATATAAAGCAGTTAATAAATATAATTATACAAGTTACAATAATAAAAACTCATTATTAATGAAACGATATTTGGATAATTCCAACTTTGTGGTAGAATTAATCAATCCAAATGGTATATTTAAGTTCAAGTCTTTTTTCGAAAAAGAGAAACTTTTATATTTAAAATTAAAATCAACATATAAAGGTGAATATTATTTTGATATGGGTAAATTCTTAACAACAATCATTCAAATACATCAAATAACTGAAATATATTATAAAATGTTACAAAAATATAGAGAGCTTGGTTTGTTAAGAAATAATAATAATAATATTAATAATAATAATAATAATAACAATAATTGCAATAATAGTAAAAAATTTAAAACAACATCAGAATCAACATCTGCATTAGGATCAGATGCATCATCATCATCGTCACCATCGTCATCATCACCATCACCAAAATATTCGGCATCAATCTATCATCACCAATGATTTAAAAATCTTTTTTAAAGTAAAATAAATTTAATTTTTGTAAATCATCTTATCAACTGTCCAAATAGTTGATCATTCTAAAAAATAAATAAATAAATCATATAAATAAATTAAAAATTTATACAAATATAAAATAAATAAACTAAAAATCAAATAAATAAAAATAGTTTTATTAATAAAAAATTAATACTCTTGTAATAATTACACTTAATAATTAATTTTTTTTTTTTTTTTCAATATTGTTAATTATTGTTTTTAAATCTTTTTTTTTTTTAAAAAAAAATAAAAGAATAAATATTTAAATTGGTGCTATAAACTGTTTGGACAATTGTGTTTTTGAATTTGTTAAATCTTTTCTTTTTTTTTTTCTCTTTAATAGTCTAAAAAATATTAAAGAAAAATAATAATAATAATAATTCTGTTTTCTATTTTTTTTTTTTTTAAATCAATTTTTTTTTTTTTTTTTTTTTTTTTTTTCTTTAATTATTATATAAATAAATAAGATGTTGGTTTCTTTTTTTAAAATCAGTTGGTTACATTCAATGAATTATTTTCATTATTGAATTATTATTATTATTTTTATTATTATTTACCGCCAATACATTTAAAACTATTGGTTGTTTGATATTTATTTTTACTAATGAATAAGTTTTCTATCCTCGTGTAATTTGGTGTTCAAATTGATAATGTTCCAAAAAAACCAATAATCTAAAATGAATCCATAAAAAGAAATATAAATTTTATTTTATTTATAATTATATTCTCAACGATTTAAATCATTTAATTATTTTATTACTTTCGTTTAGGCGCTTTTTTTCCCTGCAGTCAGGAAAAAATAATTTAAAATTTCCCTACAACAGAAATTACAATTTTAAATGGAGACCAACTAACCCGTACTGAAATTTATTATGAATTACCAATAAAATCAAGTTGTTCAATTGTTTCGAACCAAATGATTAAATGTCTTGGTAATTTTATAAATTATTTAGATTTATTTAAAAATGGTAAAATTAAAATACAATTTTCAATATGATTATAATTGATAATATCATAAACCAGTGGAGTTGAAAACAAGAGATTGGTTTACAAATTTAATCGATGGAGTTATATCAATTTTAAAATCTGGAGAAGTTACATCACAAACAATTAGATATATATAACTTGAACTGGCTTCATTGAGAATGAAAATGGATCACTCATAAAAATAATTGGATTGTGATGAATTATTAATTAATGGTGAAAATTTTAATGAAAATACAATTTACAATACATCTGTATATTGCTTTTCAAAAAAACAAGTTTATAATTGTTCATTTATAAACTATACATCTATCTCATGTGATATTGAATTGGTAGGTCCATTCGATCAACTTTGTAAAATCAAATTTAATGGGTAAAGATGAGAATTATAATATTTCAATATCATATTATCCTCCATTAGTTTTAAATTCAACAAAGATTTCGAATTCATCGATTAGTGGAATTATTACAATTTTTGGTAATGAATTTTATAATCAAATTGATTTAATTACAGTTGGTAAAAGTAAATGTTTAAACTCTACATTTATAAATTCAACATCGATTTCATGTTTTGTAGAACCTTCAAATTTTATTATTAATCAAACTGAACAACAACAACAACAATATGTTAACATTACAATTAATAGCAAAAGTGGTGGTAATAATTTAATAATTTATTCTGGTAATTCAAATAGAATTGATGAAAATAATAAATCAAATAAAAATACAATTGATGATAAACAAACCAACAATGAAATCAAAAATGAATCCATAAAAGAAATATAAATTTAATTTTATTTATAATTATATTCTCAACGATTTTAATCATTTAATTAAATTTATTACTTTCGTTATAAAAAAAATTAAACTCACACCAAAAACAATGATTTAGTATATATAAAAATGATTATTTTTAGTGGTTTTGTGTCAAATAAAAAAAAATAATAATACAATAATAAATTTTGAACATGTTGTTTTTTTTTTTTAATTTTTTTTTTTTTAATTATTTTTATAATAATTATTTTTTTGTTTTTACTATTTGATAAGTGTGTTATTGTGAATTTTGATAATTAAAATAATATATAAAAATCAAAAATAATTAAAAATATTACCACTTCTCATAAACTACTTTTTATGGTAGTGGTTGAAAAAAAAAAAAAATAATAATAATTTTAATTTCAATTAAAAAAAACAAGCCCAAAAAAGTTTAATACAATAAATAGTATTCTAATATGATGAAAGAAACATCAAGTGGTGGGTGGTAAACTTGGCACACAGTGTTAAAAAAAAACAATATGAGTAATATTGAAAATCATACAACAAAACTGATAATATTAAAAGAAATTAGTGGGATGTGTGTGTTGAAAAACATTTTTCAATAAATTATGTGATTGTTTATTTTTAATTTAATATTGAAGCATTACCTTATTGTTTTTATTATTATTTTTATTATTATTATTTTTTTTTTTTTTTTTTTTTATTATCAATATTTTTGTTTTTTTTAATTATTATTAATATTTATGTTTTTTTTTAATTATTAATATTTTTGTTTTTAAAAAATTTTTATAATTATTATTTTTATTTTTAAATAATTTTTTTTCCAACCCAAACCCGTAATATTAAATTTTTTTCCCTTTTCAAAAAAACAATTTCATTATTAAAATAATAAATAGTAAATCAAAATGAAATTTTTTATATTATTTTTTATTTTATATTTAGTTTCTGATACATTAGGACATTTAAATGAACCAGTTGTCAAGAGTAAATATTTAATATAAAAATAATTTAATCTTTTTTTTTATATTGTTTTTTCCGGTTTGGGTTTTTTTTTTTTTCCAAATTAAATTTTTTTTTTTTTTTTTTTTTTTTTTTTTTTTTTTTTTTTTTTTTTTTTTTTTTTTTTTTATTTTGGTTATTGTTATTTACTATTTTTAATTTTTTTTAATGTGTTAATATTTAACTAGTTAAAAAAATACAAATATTCAATTTTGTAACCACTTGTCAATATAATTAAAGAAATTTGCAATTGTATTTTAAAAAAAAAAAAAAAAAAAAAAAAAAAAAAAAAAAAAAAAAAAAAAAAAAAAAAATTAGTTTAAAATTAATATCTATAAATATTAATATTAATAAATATTAATCATTTAATAGATACATTCTCTATATTTTTGTATTTTTTTAAAAAGAAATCGATGGTTTCCAACACTAATTTTTTCTAATGATTTTATTTTAATTTCAGATTTTACATACACAAAACAATCATTGGAATATACATATGATATTGATAGTACATATTATATAAAATGGATTTTTTCAAATTTGGAATATGAATTGGTTTTTGAATGTAAAAATAATAGCAAAGAAAGAACATGTACTGCTGGTATGTCCATTGATATTGCTAAAAATTTACATGGTCAAATAAAGGTATGCATACGTGGAATTGATAATAATGGTGTATTAGATTGCCATATTGCTTTTTATGAAGAATATTTTCCAAAGCCAATTATTGAAGGTGACTTTAAACCATCTACCAAAGGTGGTCCTACTATTATGAAAGGTTATTATTTGGCAATTGGTGCATACTACTATACCATTATCCCTGATACTAGATTGGGTATAATAGGTGATATTTTTAGTAACTCTATTGATGTCACAAATTTAATACTAGACTATAAAGGTGGTTGTGGCCCAGGAACTATTCAATGGTCAAATGATTTTAAATATAGTTTCAATCATTCAAATCCAATCATTGAAAATATTTTTATTGAAGGTTCATCTTTTATATCAAAAGGTTCTAATTTTTGTAATTCTTCTGATTCAATTCAAATTTATTTAGATGGTGTTCAAATTGATAAATCAAAAATAAAATCAATTGATCATGAGCAATTTGAAATAATTTACACTCAACTATATTCAAAATCAATCAATGTTAAAATAGTATCTGGTGGACTTGAATCGAATATTTACAAATTGGATTTTAAACCGATACCTTTAAAAATTAATAGTGTTCCAAGATTAAAAGGTGGTTCAGTTACAATAATTGGTGAAAGACTATCTCCACAAGTATATAATTCAACAATCATTGTTAAAATTGGTCAATATGATTGTAAAAATGTAATCTCATCAAAAAATGAAATTCTCTGTAATTTAGAATCGGTTCAAAATGTTGAAAAGGTTAAATTGGTAGATTTACAAGTTAATATCTCAATAAATGGTATTTTTAATGAAAATAATTTATTATTCTCATTCGATGTACCAATAATGTCAGATTTTATACTTCCTCAAGGTGAAGTTAAATTAGTTGGTGATTGTTTTGGTTCTTCACAATTGACTCAAGTTAAAATTGACGATGTGTTACAATCCAATATAACAATTAATATTAATGAAAAAGAAACAACACTTTCATTTAAGCCAATTAAACCAATTAAAAAATCAAAGTTATATATAATTGTCAATGGTACAAAATCAAATACTATTGAAATTGATTCATCATTTTTTGTAAAAAGTGTTCCATCTTCACCTTCAGTAAATGGTCAAATTGTAAACTTTACACTTTTCAATATAAATCCAAATAATGTAAATGCAACACCAATTATGATTTTTCAAAATAATAGTTCAATAAATGCAATTGATTATAAAAATTCAAATGAATACTCAACTCACACATACTCCTTTGATATTCCAAAAAGTTGTGGGAGAAATGAGATTACAATTTTAATTGGAGACCAACTAACCCGTACTGAAATTTATTATGAATTACCAATAATATCAAGTTGTTCAATTGTTCCAAATCAAATGATTAAATGTCTTGGTAATTTTTTAAATTATCTAGATTTATTTAAAAATGGTAAAATTAAAATACAATTTTCAAATATGGTAATAATTGATAATATTCCAAACAATTCAATTATTTTTATGAGTGATTCATTTTCATTCCCAATGAAGCCAGAGTATAGTTCAAGTGATATATATCTTATTGTTTGTGATGAAACTTCTCCATATTTTAAAGTTGATATAACTCCATCGCTTAAATTTGTGAGCCAATCTCTTGTTTTCAACTCCACTGGTGGTGAATTATTAATTAATGGTGAAAATTTTAATGAAAATACAATTTACAATACATCTGTATATTGCTTTTCAAATAAACAAGTTTATAATTGTTCATTTATAAACAATACATCTATCTCATGTGATATTGAATTGGTAGGTCCATTCGATCAACTTTGTAAAATCAAATTTAATGGTAAAGATGAGAATTATAACATTTCAATATCATATTATCCTCCATTAGTTTTAAATTCAACAACGATTTCGAATTCATCGATTGGTGGAATTATTATAATTTTTGGTAATGAATTTTATAATCAAATTGATTCAATTACAGTTGGTAAAAGTAAATGTTTAAACTCTACATTTATAAATTCAACATCGATTTCATGTTTTGTAGAACCTTCAAATTTTATTATTAATCAAACTGAACAACAACAACAATATGTTAACATTACAATTAATAACAAAAGTGGTGGTAATAATTTAATAATTTATTCTGTTAATTCAAATAGAATTGATGAAAATAATAAATCAAATAAAAATACAATTGATGATAAACAAACCAACAATGAAATCAAAAATGAATCCATAAAAAGAAATATAAATTTAATTTTATTTATAATTATATTCTCAACGATTTTAATCATTTAATTAAATTTATTACTTTCGTTATAAAAAAAAATTATACTCCCACCAAAAACAATGATTGAGTATATATAAAAAATGATTATTTTTAGTGGTTTTGTGTTAAATAAAAAAAAAAAAATACAATAATAAATTTTGAACATGTTGTTTTTTTTTTTTTATATTTTTTTTTTTTTCTAATTATTTTTAAAATAATTTTATTTTTTTTTTTTATTGGTTTTACTGTTTGGGTTATTTTTAATCTCAAATTAAATTTTTTTTTTTTTTTTTTTTTTTTTTTTTTTTTTTTTTTTTTTTTTTTTATTTTGATTATTGTTGTTATTTACTATTTTTAATTTTTTAATATTAAAGTCTCCAAATATTCAGCTATTGTTTATTTTTTATATCATTGTTAATGTCATTAATAACTATAACTAGTTATTAATATAAATAAATATCAATCATTTTGTAGATATATTATCTATTTATGTATTTTATAAAAGATATTGATAATTTCCAACACCAATTTTTAATTTTTTTATTTGGTTCATTAATATTTTTTTAAAAATTTTTCAATGTTTTAACCAGTTGTCAATGTAATTAAAGATATTTGCAATTGTTTATTAAAAAAAAAAAAAAAAATTGTTTGTTATTTTTTTAAAAAAAAAAAAAAAAGAGCTACTGTTCATTTTTTAATAAATTAATTTTAAATTAATATCTATAACTATTAATATTAATAAATATTAATCATTTATTAGATACATTATCTCTATTTTTTGTATTTTTTTTAAAAAGAAATCAATAGTTTCAACACTAATTTTTTCTTATGATTTTATTTTAATTTTAGATTTTACATGCACAAAACAATCATTGGAATATACATATGATATTGATAGTACATATTATATAAAATGGATTTTTTCAAATTTGAAATATGAATTGGTTTTTGAATGTAAAAATAATAGCAAAGAAAGAACATGTACTGCTGGTATGTCCATAGATATTGCTAAAAATTTACATGGTCAAATAAAGATGTGCGGAACTGATAATAATGGTGTATTAGATTGCCATATGCGTGTATACGAAGAATATTTTCCAAAGCCAATTATTGAAGGTGACTTTAAACCATCTACCAAAGGTGGTCCTACTATTATGAAAGGTTATTATTTGGCAGTTGGAGTAATTCCTTACTTTACTATTATCCCTGGTACTATATTGGGAACAATAGGTGATATTTTTAGTAACTCTATAGATGTCACAAATTTAATACTAGACTATAAAGGTGTTGTGGCCCAAGAACTATTCAATGGCCAAATGATTTTAAATATAGTTTCAATCATTCAAATCCAATCATTGAAAATATTTTTATTGAAGGTTCATCTTTTATATCAAAAGGTTCTAATTTTTGTAATTCTTCTGATTCAATTCAAATTTATTTAGATGGTGTTCAAATTGATAAATCAAAAATAAAATCAATTGATCATGAGCAATTTGAAATAATTTACACTCAACTATATTCAAAATCAATCAATGTTAAAATAGTATCTGGTGGACTTGAATCGAATATTTACAAATTGGATTTTAAACCTATACCTTTAAAAATTAATAGTGTTCCAAGATTTAAAGGTGGTTCAATTACAATAATTGGTGAAAGACTATCTTCACAAGTAAATAATTCAACAATCATTGTTAAAATTGGTCAATATCATTGTAAAAATGTAATCTCATCAAAAAATGAAATTCTCTGTAATTTAGAATCGGTTCCAAATGTTGAAAAGGTTAAATTGGTAGATTTGCAAGTTAATATCTCAATAATGGTATTTTTAATGAAAATAATTTATTATTCTCATTCGATGTACCAATAATATCAGATTTTATACTTCCTCAAGGTGAAGTTAAATTAGTTGGTGATTGTTTTGGTTCTTCACAATTGACTCAAGTTAAAATTGACGATGTGTTACAATCCAATATAACAATTAATATTAATGAAAAAGAAACAACACTTTCATTTAAGCCAATTAAACCAATTAAAAAGTCAAAGTTATATATAATTGTCAATGGTACAAAATCAAATACTATTGAAATTGATTCATCATTTTTTGTAAAAAGTGTTCCATCTTCACCTTCAGTAAATGGTCAAATAG
>NC_007092.3:354741-432241 GCF_000004695.1 Dictyostelium discoideum AX4
TTAAAATACAATTTTCAAATATGGTAATAATTGATAATATTCCAAACAATCCAATTATTTTTATGAGTGATTCATTTTCATTCCCAATGAAGCCAGAGTATAGTTCAAGTGATATATATCTTATTGTTTGTGATGAAACTTCTCTAGATTTTAAAGTTGATATAACTCCATCGCTTAAATTTGTGAGCCAATCTCTTGTTTTCAACTCCACTGGTGGTGAATTATTAATTAATGGTGAAAACTTAAATGAAAATACAATTTACAATACATCTGTATATTGCTTTTCAAATAAACAAGTTTATAATTGTTCATTTATAAACAATACATCTATATCATGTGATATTGAATTGTTAGGTCCATTCGATCAACTTTGTAAAATCAAATTTAATAGTAAAGATGAGAATAATAACATTTCAATATCATATTATCCTCCATTAGTTTTAAATTCAACAACGATTTCAAAATCATCAACTGGTGGAATTATTACTATTTTTGGTAATGAATTTTATAATCAAATTGATTCAATTACAGTTGGTAAAAGTAAATGTTTAAACTCTACATTTATAAATTCAACATCGATTTCATGTTTTGTAGAACCTTCAAATTTTAATATTAACCAAACTGAACAACAAAAAAAACAATATGTTAACATTATAATTAATGGTAAAAGTGGTGGTAATAATTTAATAATTTATTCTGGTAATTCAAATAGAATTGATGAAAATAACAAATCAAATAAAAATACAATTGACGAAAAACAAACCAATAATGAAATCAAAAATGAATCTATTAAAAGAAATATAAATTTTATATTATTTATAATTATATTCTCAACAATTTTAATCATATAATTTAATTTATTAATTTCATTGTAAAAAAAAAAAAAAATAAAACTCCAACCAAAAACAATTATTGGGTATATATAAAAAATGATTATTTTTGGTGGGTTAAAAATAAAATATAATACAATAATAAATTTTGAACTTATTTTTTTTTTTTTATTTTTTGATAATTTTTTTTTTTTTAATTATTTTTAAAATAATTATTTTTTTGTTTTTACTATTTGATAAGTGTGATTGTGAATATTAATAATTTAAATAAAATATAAAATTAAAAATGATTAAAAATATAACCACTTATCATAAAATACTTTTTTTGGCAGTGGTTGAAAAAAAAAAAAAAAATAATAATATTCATTTCAATTAAAAAAAACACATCCAAAAAAGTTTAATAAAAAATAAATAGTATTCTAAAATGATGAAAGAAACACCAATTGGTGGGTGTGGTAAACTTGACACAGTGTTTAATAAACATGATGAGTAATATTGAAAATCATACAACAAAACTGATAAAAATAAATTAGTGTGGGAGTGTGTGTTGAAAAACATTTTTCAATAAATTATTTGATTGTTTTTTTTTAATTTACTATTGAAGCATC
Organism: Dictyostelium discoideum AX4; assembly: GCF_000004695.1. Classification (NCBI taxonomy): domain Eukaryota; phylum Evosea; class Eumycetozoa; order Dictyosteliales; family Dictyosteliaceae; genus Dictyostelium; species Dictyostelium discoideum. The sequence goes on from NC_007092.3 coordinate 356,180, forward strand.
GTTACCTTAATTTTATTATTATTATTATTATTATTTTTTTTTTTCTTTAATATTTTTTTTAATTATTATTATAATTTTTATTTTTTTTAATTATTAATATTTTTGTTTTTATATTTTTTTAATTATTAATATTTTTTATTTTTTTATTTCAAATCATAAATTATTTAACATCCTCAAAAAAACAATTTTAATATTAAAATAATAATAGTAAATCAACAATGAAAATTATTATATTTTTTTTTATTTTATATTTATTTTCCGATACATAAGGATCTTTAGTTGTCAAGAGTAAATATATAAATTAAAATAATTTTAATTTTTTTTAGTTTTCATTATATCTATATGTACAAAATATATATGTGTCTTAGATAATCATTGAATAGATACATTATTTATATTTTGTATTTTTTTAAAAAGAAATCAATGGTTTCCAACTCTAATTTTTTCTAATATTTACATTTTAATTTCAGATTTTACATGCACAAAACAATCATTGGAATATACATATGATATCGATAGTACATATTATACAAAATGGATTTTTTCAGATTTGGAATATGAATTGGTTTTTGAATGTAAAAATAATAGCAAAGAAAGAACATGTACTGCTGGTATGTCCATTGATATTGCTAAAATTTTACATGGTCAAATAAAGAAGTGCGGAACTGATAATAATAGTGTATTAGATTGCCATTTGAAATACGAAGAATATTATCCAAAGCCAATTATTGAAGGTGACTTTAAACCATCTACCAAAGGTGGTCCTACTATTATGAAAGGTTATTATTTGGCAGTTGGTGCATACTACTATAACATTATCCCTTATACTAGATTGGGTATTATAGGTGATGTTCATTGTAACTCTATAGATGTCACAAATTTAATACTAGACTATAAAGGTGGTTGTGGCCCAAGAACTATTCAATGGCCAAATGATTTTAAATATAGTTTCAATCATTCAAATCCAATCATTGAAAATATTTTTATTGAAGGTTCATCTTTTATATCAAAAGGTTCTAATTTTTGTAATTCTTCTGATTCAATTCAAATTTATTTAGATGGTGTTCAAATTGATAAATCAAAAATAAAATCAATTGATCATGAGCAGTTTGAAATAATTTACACTCAACTATATTCAAAATCAATCAATGTTAAAATAGTATCTGGTGGACTTGAATCGAATATTTACAAATTGGATTTTAAACCTATACCTTTAAAAATTAATAGTGTTCCAAGATTAAAAGGTGGTTCAATTACAATAATTGGTGAAAGACTATCTTCACAAGTAAATAATTCAACAATCATTGTTAAAATTGGTCAATATCATTGTAAAAAGGTAATCTCATCAAAAAATGAAATTCTATGTAATTTAGAATCGGTTCCAAATGTTGAAAAAGTTAAATTGGTAGATTTACAAGTTAATATCTCAATAAATGGTATTTTTAATGAAAATAATTTATTATTCTCATTCGATATACCAATAATATCAGATTTTATACTTCCACAAGGTGAAGTTAAATTAGTTGGTGATTGTTTTGGTTCTTCACAATTAACTCAAGTTAAAATTGACGATGTGTTACAATCTAATATAACAATTAATATTAATGAAAAAGAAACAACACTTTCATTTAAGCCAATTAAACCAATTAAAAAATCAAAGTTATATATAATTGTCAATGGTACAAAATCAAATACTATTGAAATTGATTCATCATTTTTTGTAAAAAGTGTTCCATCTTCACCTTCAGTAAATGGTCAAATTGTAAACTTTACTCTTTTCAATATAAATCCAAATAATGTTAATGAAACACCAATTATGATTTTTCAAGATAATAGTTCAATAAATGCAATTGATTATAAAAATTCAAATGAAAACTCGACTCACACATACTCTTTTGATATTCCAAAAAGTTGTGGGAGAAATGAAATTACAATTTTAATTGGAGACCAACTAACCCGTACTGAAATTTATTATGAATTACCAATAATATCAAGTTGTTCAATTGTTTCAAATCAAATGATTAAATGTCTTGGTAATTTTTTAAATTATCTAGATTTATTTAAAAATGGTAAAATTAAAATACAATTTTCAAATATGGTAATAATTGATAATATTCCAAACAATCCAAATATTTTTATGAGTGATTCATTTTCATTCCCAATGAAGCCAGAGTATAGTTCAAGTGATATATATCTTATTGTTTGTGATGAAACTTCTCCAGATTTTAAAGTTGATATAACTCCATCGCTTAAATTTGTGAGCCAATCTCTTGTTTTCAACTCCACTGGTGGTGAATTATTAATTAATGGTGAAAATTTTAATGAAAATACAATTTACAATACATCTGTATATTGCTTTTCAAATAAACAAGTTTATAATTGTTCATTTATAAACAATACATCTATCTCATGTGATATTGAATTGGTAGGTCCATTCGATCAACTTTGTAAAATCAAATTTAATGGTAAAGATGAGAATTATAACATTTCAATATCATATTATCCTCCATTAGTTTTAAATTCAACAACGATTTCGAATTCATCGATTGGTGGAATTATTATAATTTTTGGTAATGAATTTTATAATCAAATTGATTCAATTACAGTTGGTAAAAGTAAATGTTTAAACTCTACATTTATAAATTCAACATCGATTTCATGTTTTGTAGAACCTTCAAATTTTATTATTAATCAAACTGAACAACAACAACAACAATATGTTAACATTACAATTAATAACAAAAGTGGTGGTAATAATTTAATAATTTATTCTGGTAATTCAAATAGAATTGATGAAAATAATAAATCAAATAAAAATACAATTGATGATAAACAAACCAACAATGAAATCAAAAATGAATCCATAAAAAGAAATATAAATTTAATTTTATTTATAATTATATTCTCAACGATTTTAATCATTTAATTAAATTTATTACTTTCGTTATAAAAAAAATTATACTCCCACCAAAAACAATGATTGAATATATATAAAAAATGATTATTTTTAGTGGTTTTGTGTTAAATAAAAAAAAAAAAAATACAATAATAAATTTTGAACATGTTGTTTTTTTTTTTTTATATTTTTTTTTTTTTCTAATTATTTTTATAATAATTATTTTTTTGTTTTTGCTATTTGATAAGTGTGTTATTGTGAATTTTGATAATTAAAATAATATATAAAATCAAAAATAATTAAAAATATAACCACTTCTCATAAACTACTTTTTATGGTAGTGGGTGAAAAAAAAAAAAATAATAATTTTCATTTCAATTAAAAAAAACAAGCCTAAAAAATTTTAATACAATTAATAGTTTTCTAATATGATGAAAGAAACATCAAGTGGTGGGTGTGGTAAACTTGGCACACAGTGTTAAAAAAAAACAATATGAGTAATTTTGAAAATCATACAACAAAACTGATAATATTAAAATAAATTAGTGGGATGTGTGTGTTGAAAAACATTATTTAATAAATTATGTGATTTGTTTATTTTAATTTAATATTGAAGCATTACCTTATTGTTTTTATTATTATTTTTTTTTTTTTTTTTTTTTTTTTTTATTATTATCAATATTTTTTTTTTTTAATTATTATTAATATTTATGTTTTTTTAATTATTAATATTTTTGTTTTTATATATTATTTTAATTATTATTTTTTTATTATTTTTTTTATTTCAAATCATTTACAGTAATAATAAATTATTTAACATCCTCAAAAAAACAATTTCATTATTAAAATAATAAATAGTAAACCAAAAATGAAATATATTATATTATTTTTTATTTTATATTTAGTTTCTGATACATTAGGATCTTTAAATGAACCAGTTGTCAAGAGTAAATATTTTAAATATAAAAATAATTTTATTTTTTTTTTTTTATTGTTTTTACTGTTTGGGTTATTTTTATATCTCAAATTTAATTTTTTTTTTTTTTTTTTTTTTTTTTTTTTTTTTTTTTTTTTATTTTGATTATTGTTGTTATTTACTATTTTTAATTTTTTAATATTAAAGTCTCCAAATATTCAGCTATTGTTTATTTTTTTATATCATTGTTAATGTCATTAATAACTATAACTAGTTATTAATATAAATAAATATCAATCATTTTGTAGATATATTATCTATTTATGTATTTTATAAAAGATATTGATAATTTCCAACACCAATTTTTAATTTTTTTATTTGGTTCATTAATATTTTTTTAAAAAATTTTCAATGTTTTAACCACTTGTCAATGTAATTAAAGATATTTGCAATTGTTTATTAAAAAAAAAAAAAAAAAAAAAATTGTTTGTTATTTTTTTAAAAAAAAAAAAAAAGAGCTACTGTTCATTTTTTAATAAATTAATTTTAAATTAATATCTATAACTATTAATATTAATAAATATTAATCATTTATTAGATACATTATCTCTATTTTTTGTATTTTTTTAAAAAGAAATCAATGGTTTCCAACACTAATTTTTTCTTATGATTTTATTTTAATTTTAGATTTTACATGCACAAAACAATCATTGGAATATACATATGATATTGATAGTACATATTATTCAAAATGGATTTTTTCAAATTTGAAATATGAATTGGTTTTTGAATGTAAAAATAATAGCAAAGAAAGAACATGTACTGCTGGTATGTCCATTGATATTGCTAAAAATTTACATGGTCAAATAAAGATGTGCAGAACTGATAATAATGGTGTATTAGATTGCCATTCGAATTACGAAGAATATTTTCCAAAGCCAATTATTGAAGGTGACTTTAAACCATCTACCAAAGGTGGTCCTACTATTATGAAAGGTTATTATTTGGCAGTTGGAGTAATTCCTTACTTTACTATTATCCCTGATACTATATTGGGAACAATAGGTGATATTTTTAGTAACTCTATAGATGTCACAAATTTAATACTAGACTATAAAGGTGGTTGTGGCCCAAGAACTATTCAATGGCCAAATGATTTTAAATATAGTTTCAATCATTCAAATCCAATCATTGAAAATATTTTGATAGAAGGTTCATCTTTTATATCAAAAGGTTCTAATTTTTGTAATTCTTCTGATTCAATTCAAATTTATTTAGATGGTGTTCAAATTGATAAATCAAAAATAAAATCAATTGATCATGAACAATTTGAAATAATTTACACTCAACTATATTCAAAATCAATAAATGTTAAAATAGTATCTGGTGGACTTGAATCGAATATTTACAAATTGGATCTTAAACCTATACCTTTAAAAATTAATAGTGTTCCAAGATTAAAAGGTGGTTCAATTACAATAATTGGTGAAAGACTATCTTCACAAGTAAATAATTCAACAATCATTGTTAAAATTGGTCAATATGATTGTAAAAATGTAATCTCATCAAAAAATGAAATTCTCTGTAATTTAGAATCGGTTCCAAATGTTGAAAAGGTTAAATTGGTAGATTTACAAGTTAATATCTCAATAAATGGTATTTTTAATGAAAATAATTTATTATTCTCATTCGATATACCAATAATATCAGATTTTATACTTCCTCAAGGTGAAGTTAAATTAGTTGGTGATTGTTTTGGTTCTTCACAATTGACTCAAGTTAAAATTGACGATGTGTTACAATCCAATATAACAATTAATATTAATGAAAAAGAAACAACACTTTCATTTAAGCCAATTAAACCAATTAAAAAATCAAAGTTATATGTAATTGTCAATGGTACAAAATCAAATACTATTGAAATTGATTCATCATTTTTTGTAAAAAGTGTTCCATCTTCACCTTCAGTAAATGGTCAAATTGTAAACTTTACACTTTTCAATATAAATCCAAATAATGTTAATGCAACACCAATTATGATTTTTCAAGATAATAGTTCAATAAAAGCAATTGATTATAAAAATTCAAATGAATACTCAACTCACACATACTCTTTTGATATTCCAAAAAGTTGTGGGAGAAATGAAATTACAATTTTAATTGGAGACCAACTAACCCGTACTGAAATTTATTATGAATTACCAATAATATCAAGTTGTTCAATTGTTTCAAATCAAATGATTAAATGTCTTGGTAATTTTATAAATTATCTAGATTTATTTAAAAATGGTAAAATTAAAATACAATTTTCAAATATGGTAATAATTGATAATGTTCCAAACAATCCAATTATTTTTATGAGTGATTCATTTTCATTCCCAATGAAGCCAGAGTATAGTTCAAGTGATATATATCTTATTGTTTGTAATGAAATTTCTCCAGATTTTAAAGTTGATATAACTCCATCGCTTAAATTTGTGAGCCAATCTCTTGTTTTCAACTCCACTGGTGGTGAATTATTAATTAATGGTGAAAATTTTAATGAAAATACAATTTACAATACATCTGTATATTGCTTTTCAAATAAACAAGTTTATAATTGTTCATTTATAAACTATACATCTATCTCATGTGATATTGAATTGGTAGGTCCATTCGATCAACTTTGTAAAATCAAATTTAATGGAAAAGATGAGGAGTATAACATTTCAATATCATATTATCCTCCATTAGTTTTAAATTCAACAACGATTTCGAATTCATCAATTGGTGGAATTATTACAATTTTTGGTAATGAATTTTATAATCAAATTGATTCAATTACAGTTGGTAAAAGTAAATGTTTAAACTCTACATTTATTAACTCAACATCAGTTTCATGTTTTTTAGAACCTTCCAAAATTATTATTGATCAAAGCAAACAACAACAGCAACAACAACAACAACAACAACAATATGTTAACATCACGATTAATGGTAAAAGTGGTGGTAATAATTTAATTATTTATTTTGATAATTCAATTATTGAAGTTAAAAACCAATCAAGCCAAAGTGATAAAAACAACAACAACAACAACAACAACAATGGTAAAAATATAAATAATGGTGATAGTAAAACTGATGGTAGAAGTTTTTATGAAAAAAATAAAAAATGGATAACAGTATTAATAATAATTGGAAGTTTGGCATTACTTTTATTTATCTTTTTTGGTATAATTTATTGTAATAGAAAAAACGGTACTGTTATCTATTGGAAATATATTATGTGTCGCGGAATCAAAGAAAAAAAATATAAATTTAAAAATAGAAAAGAGATAAAACAAATACAAGAATTAAGACATACATTGGATAATGCAGAGACAATTTTTGCTGACTTTGAATTAGATAATATAATAACTTATTCAGAGTATCAACTTACACCCGAAAATCGTCTACGAAAAGAACAACAAGAATTAGCTCGAGAAAATTATATTGAAACTTACCCAGATTATTATTTACATATAAATAAAACTAAAAATTTACCAAATAATGATTCATTACCTCCAAATCAAGTTGAAAATTTACCAAATAATAATTCATTACCTCCAAATAAAATTGAAAATTCATTACCTCCGAATCAAACTGAAAATTTACCAAATAATAATTCATTACCTCCAAATCAAACTGAAACATTACAAGAAGATTCTTTACCTCCAAATCAAACTGAAACATTACCAGAAGTTTCATTACCTCCAAATCATATTGAAACATTACCAGAAGTTTCATTACCTCCAAATCAAATTGAAACATTACCAGAAGTTTCATTACCTCCAAATCATATTGAAAAACTAACAGACAATTCATCATCATCTCAAGACCCAAGCTCTTCATAATTTTTTAAAAAATAAATAAATAAATAAATAAATAAAGAAATAAAGAAATAAATAAATAAATAAATTTCTTTTAAAAATAATATTAAAAAATGGAAAATTGTATTGAAAAAAAAGAAAACTATCAATTTAAAAGATATTCCTGTTTTAAATTTTTATTTTTTTTTTTTTTTTTTTATTCTTATAAAATTTATATTTCTATTGATTAAAATCTTCCCTTACCACCTTGTTCCATACCATTCATGTTATACATTCATACCACCTTTGATTCATAGCATGATATCATTCATACAATTTTGATTGAAACCACCCATACCTTGATTGATCATAATTCCTCCATTGAAACGTTAATTCATCATTTGTTGTGGTCTCATTGTTGGAATGGTTGAACCTGCTGAAGTAATTGGATGTGCTGGTAGTTGTATGAATGTGTGTATGTTGATTTTTTTTTTTTTTTTTTTTTTTTTTTTTTTTTCAAAATTTCAAAATAGTAAAAAATAATAATTACTGTTTTATAATTTAAATAATTATTACATGTATTATTATTTGTCGTTTGTTGAATAAAAAAAAAAAAAAAAAAAAAAAAAAAAAAAAAATATAATGGAATTTAATTAAAAAAAAAAAAAAAAAAAAAAAAAAAAAAAAAAAAAGTTGAAAAAAAAAAAAAAAAAATTAATTTCCATTTGAAAAAATTCCAACAATTAAATTTAATTTTTATTTATTATTATTATATATATATATATATATATATATATATATATATATATATATTAAATTATGTCATATAATGGTATTGGAATAAAGACAGCAAGAGGTACAGGTACAAATGGTTATGTACAAAGAAATTTATCATATGTTAATACAAATTATAATAAAACTGAATATAGTATAAAAAAAGAAAGAGAATCAATTCTTGAACAACAAAAAAAACAACAATCACAACCAATTAAAAAAGCAAATTTAGAATTAATTGAACATAATAGAAAAAGAAGAATTGAAGTTGAAATTGCACAATGGGCAGAAGAAAATGATTTATATGAAAAATATAAAGATCAAGAAGAATTGGATGCATTATTAGCAAAGAAAAGAGAAGAATTATTAGAGAAACAACAACAACAACAACAAAATAATAATAATAATAATACCACTGAAGAAGAAGAAGAGGATGGGCAATATTCAAAACTAACAGATTCACATTCAAAACAATATCAAAAAGAAAAAGAGATAAAAAGATTCACAGATGCATTAAACATTAAAGATTATATACCTGGTGCTTCTTTAGATAAGCAAGTTCAACAAGAACGTAAAGAAAAAAGACATCAAGAATATTTAGAAAGACAAAAAGAAAGAGAAAGAAAACAAAAAGAACATGAAAAACTTGAAAGAGATAGACAAAGAGAATACGATAGAAGAAGTAGAGATTCAGATAGAGATATTGATAGATATAAAAGTACTAAAGATAGAGATAGAGATAGCGATAGAGATAGACATAGAGACAGAGACAGTGATAGATATAGAAGTAGTAGAGATAGTAGAGATAGTAGAGGTAGTAGAGATAGTAGAGATAGTAGAGATAGTAGAGATATTAGAGGTAGTAGGGATAGTAGGGATAATAGAGATAGTAGAGATAGAAGATATAGATCTCGTAGTCGTTCAAATTCTCCTTCTTATTCAAAATCAACATCCCCAAGTAAGAGAGATAGAGATAGAAAGTCATATAGAGATCGTTCAGATTCAGAGTCATCATCAAGTAGTAGAGAAAGAGATCGTTCACATTCAATATCACCAAAAAGAGAAAAGAATACAACAACAACAACAACAAAAACAGCAATAAAGGAGAGATCAGTTTCTCCACCAAATATTGCTAGAAACAGATCACCACCACATAGAGATAGAGGTAATAAAAAAGAAGAAGAGGGGGATAAATCAATGTCACCACCAAGAAATAGAAGTGGTAGAAATAGATCGCTTTCACCATCACAATCACCAGCAATAAAAAGAAGTGTTAAAAAAGATGAAGAGGAGGATAAATCAATGTCACCACCAAGAAATAGAAGTGGTAGAAATAGATCACTTTCACCATCGCAATCACCAACAATAAAAAGAAGTGTTAAAAAAGATGAAGAATCAATGTCACCACCAAGAAATAGAGTTGGTAGAAATAGATCACTTTCACCAGCAATAAAAAGAAGTGTTAAAAAAGAAGAAAAGGAAGAAGAATCAATGTCACCACCAAGAAAAAGAAATAAAGATGATGAGGAGGAGCAGGAGGAGGAAGAGGATCTGAGATCAATATTTCCTTCAAGAAAAAGACAAAACACTCAAGACCATGAATCACCACAAAGAAAAAGACTCGATTCTTCCTCTGATACTGATTAAAAAAAAATAAATAAATAAAAAAAAAAAAAAAAAAAAAAAAAAATTATTTATTTTTATTTTTTATTTTTTTTTAATATGATTACATTCAATATAAATTGATAATATAAAACCAATAACAATTAAAATGTAACCTGGTATGGCGACTAATGGTAATTTCATATGTTTAATTATTATATCAAATATTAAAGTTAATGGTATTGCCATTAATTCACCGGCTCTAACGAATAAAGGTGATGATGTAATTGATAAACCCCAATTAATTAAATAATTAATTGAGAAAATTATAACAGTATTTGAAAAAATAATACCAAATGATTTTGGGTGTGGAATTTTAAATAATTCAAAATTTGTAAAATTGAAAATTACCATTATTGGAATTCCAATTAAAAATCCAATAAATCCAATAAATGCTAAATATGTATGAACGATTGTTCTATTAACGTCACCTAATATTTTTGAAACTAAAACTTCATATAAACCATATAAACTAGCTGATAAAATCATTAATAAATAACCTTTAACTTTATTTGATAATATTTGATTTTCAATTATTTCTGAACTTGTTCCTAATGTAGTACCTAAAGTTATTCCAATAATACCTGCCATAAAAATTATTACTGAAATTGTTTTTAAAAATCTAATTCTTTCTTTTAATATAATTATTGAAAAAATAAAACAAAAAATAGATGCACTTTCTTTTATTTTTTAAAAAAAAAAAAAAAATTAATATATAAATATTAAATTATTATAATATTATTTTATAAGTAACATACGATATAATGCTGTTGAAATACTAACATCTATTAATGGTAATGCATATAACCAAATCCAATTCATAAAAAGAAATAAAATTGACATTGGAATTGAAATTGAAAATAATTTTTTTAATTTAATTGAATTATCATTACTTACAAATTTACTTTTATAGTAATTTAAAAATGAAATTTTAATATTATCTGATGATTGTTGTTGTTGTTGTTTTTCTTTTTTAAATAATTCAATTTTTAATAAAATTAATTCTATTAAAATTGAAAAAACTGAAAATGATACATTAAACCATGTTATCATAAATGATGAATCGAAATCATTTATTATAATATATTGTGATAATTCTGCACTTGTTGTATTTGATATTGCAATTAAAATAATTATAATAATTCCAATAAATTTTAAAAACCCATTTTTATTATTTTTAGATAATTCAATATTATCTTTATTTAATATATTACTATTTTCAATATTATTATTATTATTAATATTTATAATTTCCAAATTATCCATTTCTTCTAAAAATGGTTTTTTTATTTTTTTTTTGGTTAATTTTTTTTATTTTTTTTATTTTTTTATTTTTGTATTTATTTTAAATAAATATATTACCCATTTTGGATTGTTTCTCCTCTGAAGGGTTGGTATTTTCCATCATTTTTAATTATCTAAAATAATAAATCGTTTCATTTTTAAATGAATTAATTTTTGGTAAAAGTAATTTTTTTTTTTTTTTTTTTAATTAATTGATTTGTTAGTTATAGTTACTTTTACTTTTACTTTTTTTATAGATATTTAAAGAAGCGTAATTTAATCCTTCTAGAATTATTTTTTTATTTTAGATTATTAAAATTAAAATAAAAAAAATCCCAATATTCCCGTCGGGTCAAAAAGTCGATGGGTTTTTTATTTTTTTTTTTTAAAAAATATCCTAATCATAATTAAGATCATTTACCTTTTGGGATTCATTAAATAACTATCTTTTATTTTTTTCAACTTTTAATTTTCCCTTAACAATAAAAAAAAAAAAAATGAAAAAAATAAAATATTGCTTTAGTAAATTTTTAAATAAAACAATGTGAGGTATTATTTTTTAAAAAAATAAAATTTAATTAAATAAATAAAGTGTTAAAAAAAAAAAAAAAAAAAAAAAAAAAAAAAAATTCCCAAAAAATTATAATAAATAAGCCAATAAATAAAGTATTTTATTATTTTTTTTTTTTTTTTTTTTTTTTTTATATTTTAAAATGCATGAAAAAAAATGAATTTCAAAAATTTAACAAAATCATTTTTTGCTGAATTGCTTTCATTTATTGAATAGCTTTTATTAATATTATTAAAATTATTTTCACAATTGATATTATTTATAGTATTATTTTTTGAAATTTGTAGCGATATATTTTTCAAATTTTCTAAACATAATAGATATTTTAAAATTAGAATTACTTTTTAAAAAAAAAAAAAAAAAAAAGGAAAAATTTAATTAAAAAAATATATTTTAATATATCAACATACTTAGTAAGGTCATTGTTTTGTTTTTATTTTTTTTGTTAATTTGATAAAAAGGAAATGTTTTAAAATTCTATTTGATACTTTTAAAAAATAAAAAATGGAAAATAAAATAAAAAAAAAATAATAAAAATAAAAAAAAATAAACCAACTATTCAAAGATTATCAAAAAATAAAAGGAATAGTGTTCTATTTTTGTAAATTTTATTTTTTAAATTTTATTTTTATATTAAATTCTTTTTTTTTTTTTTTTAATTATTACATAAAAAAATTCCTTTTTACTATCATCTCAAATAGAAATAATTAATTGACAATATAAAAATAATTATTATTGAAATTCAATATTTAACCATATTTATAGAGTGTGTGTTTACACTCATTTTGATAAACCGAAAACTTAATTTTACTTTGCTATGAATTATTGTTAATAAAAATTTTAACCCTAATTTTTTTTTTTTTTTTTTTTTTTTTTTTTATCTTTATAAAAAAGGAAAAAAAATTTGTAAATCATTTAAAAAAAATTCCCAAAATACCCACACAAACACTTAATATTTCAATTTAAAAAAAAACACTTATGCATTGGAGTTTATAAAAACACCAGATAGGTAACCAATCCAATTTGTGTGAACAAATCAAAAAACTGTTCCACCCCATTAATTCTATTTATATATATATTAAAATAAAAAAAAAAATAATATTGTTAATAAAATCAGAGAATTTTTTTTTTTTTTTTGTTTTATTTTTTTTTGATATTTTATAATACCAATTCAACGTAAAATAAAATTAAAATATTTTAATTATTAATGTACCATTGTTTTTTTTCAAAAAAAGTATTTAATTATTCAAAAAAAAAAAAAAAAAAAAAAAAAAAAAAAATAAATAAATACAAGTAAAAATAATCCAAAAATAGAATTATATTATTAATTTACAAACACTGTTTTTTAAAAAAAGTAATAAAATTATTTTAAGAATTGTTTTTTTTTCAAAATTATTTGTATTTTACATTTTATTTTAATTTTTGGTTTTTTTTTTTTTTTTTTTATCAATAAATATATAAATATATATGTGAATATTTGTTTTACTAGGATTTTTTTTTTTTTTTTTTCTTTTTTTTTTTTTTTTTTTTTTTTTTTTTTTTTGATTAATATCTATCTATGTATTTATGATTTTCCAAAAAATAAGGATTTTCTCTTATTAATTGTTTCTTTATCTTTTTGACTAGATAATGATGGTGATCGAGTTGAATTTGTTGAATTTGAAGATGAAAGAGATGAAGTTGAAGAGACTGAATTATTGTCGACAATATGAGAAAGATGTGGTGGTGATGATGAAGTTGGTAATTGTGTGTCACTTTCTTTAAAGTTTGGATTTGACTTTGAAGATTGTAAATTTGAACCTTCCTGACTATTACTTAAACTACTAGGATTACTTGAATTATTTGATGATGATGATGTTGAATCAACCAAACCTTTAGTTGGGGGGGGATTATTATTATTATTATTATTATTATTTACACTTGAATTTAAATTATTTTCTTTTTCTTTTTCTTTTTCTTTTTCTTTTCCTTTTCCTTTTCCCTTTTCTTTTTCTTTTTCCTTTTCTTTTTTAACGGATACATTATTTGTTGGTGGTGGTTGTTCTTTTTCTTTTTCTTTTTCTTTTTCTTTTAATTTCTTTTCTTGATCAGCTTTTTTCTCTTGTTCAGCTTTTTCAATTTTTTCTAATTTCTTTAAATATTTTTCATTCTTTTTAGTCATTTCTTTCTTTTCTTTCTCTAATCTCTTTTCACGTTCTTTATTTTCTTTATCGATTTTAGTTAATGATTTTGAACTTGTATTCTTTCTTTCCAATGTTTTTGGTGAATTTGTAAGATATACAGGTGTTGATGGGAATTGCATAATATCATTAATATTATCTTTATTACCACCAGTGGTGGTGGTGGTGGTAGTAGCAGTGGTAGTAGCAGTGGCAGAGTTATTATTAGTTGATGATGATAAATTTGAAGTTGAAGCTAAAGCATGTTGTTGATCAGGTGTAAGGAAAAAGTTTGCACCCAATTTTGCCATTGATGATTTTGAAGTGGTTGCAGTACCACTAACAATAATATCTTGACTACTTGTTGAACGATTAAATGATGCACCAAAAGTATTACCATGAGTTGAATGTGCATTTGTTTGAATATTCATTGCAGTTAATGAATTTGTTGATGATGCTTGCTCTGTTGTATTTGGTAATAATTCTAAAGAACTCTCTGGTGTTGTTGTTGTTGTTGTTGTCATTGTTGCTGCTAATCTATCATTATTATTACCATTATTACCACCCATATAATTTAACATTATATCACCACCCATTTTCATACCACCATTCTTTTTCATACGAATTGTTTTATACATTCTTTGATTATTTGATTTAGTAGTTGTAGTTGTAGTAGTAGTAGTAGTATTTGTTGAAGATGCATCACTACCTTGTGAAGAAATTGATTCAACTGATGGATCTGGTTTTAATTTACCTTCTTCATATTCTGGTGATGATGGTACTGAAATAGCATTATTATTATTACTATTATTATTATTGGTTGTATTTGTAGTTGTATTACCACCCTGCACAATTGGTGAAGAAACTTCAGAAGTTGAAGCAGCTGGAGTTTGTTGTGAAATCGTTTGAGTATTTGAATTTGATACAGTTGCTGTACCTCCAACATTACCACTTGTTTGTTGTTGTTGTTGTTGCTGTTGTTTTGAAGTTAATAATTCTTTTAATGCTTGTAATTCTTGTTGTAATAATTTTGAATTCTCTTTTTCATCATCTAATAATGATAAAGTTTCATGATGTGAAGAGATTAATTCTTTCATTCTTGCAACTAAATTATCGGCTGTTTTCTTATTCAATTCTGATTTCTTTCTCTCCTCTTCCAATAACATCGATGTCTTATGATGATTATTCTTTTCATCAGTGACAGAGCCCTTCAAAGAGTTGATTTCAAACATTGCATTCTGATCCAACTGTCCACCATTCTTTTCAGCGAATCCAATTATCTTTCTACCTTGGAATAAAAGATTATCCAAATTTTGTAATCTCTCTTTCTCTTGATTCAATTGTTGTTGTGTATCTGATAATTGTTTTTTCAATTGTACAATTAATACTTGATCTGCTGCAGATCCAGTAGTGGTGGTATTACCACCACTACTACCAGTACTATTGTTGTTGTTGTTTGTAATATTTGAAATTTCAGTATTATAAGATTCTAATTTTTGATTTAATAAAATTTGTTCATTTAAATTTAATTGAGTTTTTTGGTGAAGTTGTCTCTCTTTTTCCAATTCTTTCTCCAAGAGTGAATTTGATTCTTCGATATGAGTGATTTCGTTCATTAGAGTTTGTAAATTGTTTATGTTTTCTTTGGAGATGGTTTGTTTCTCTTTGTCCAATTGCTCACATTCCAATATTACAATCTCCAATTGTTTGGTGAGATTCTCTTTCTCGGCTTCTGTCTCTTTATAGATTTCAAATAATTCCAGTTTAGTGTTTTTCTCTTGTTTTAATTGTGCTTCTAAAATTTGTCTTTCCTCTTCAACAGTCTGTTTATAGACTGTGATTTGCTCAACTAGACTATTGACTGTCTCTTTGGTATCCAACACTCTTGATTTCTCTTTCAACAATTTCATCTTCAAATTCTTTACTTCTGCTGAATCTTCATTTTGAATTTGAACACATGATAAATCAAATGAATCTGAATCTGAATCTGAGTCTGAATCTGAATCTGATGATGATGATGATGATGATGAGTCCTCTTCTTCATCCTCTTCCTCCTCTTCCTCCTCGTAACTATCTTCATCTAATTTTGATTTTATAACATTTTCAACATTATTAATGTTGTTCTCTTCTTCATCCTCTAAATTATTATTATTGTTCATTTTTCTTTGACTAATTAAACTTGTTGGTAATGTTGATGGTAATGTTGATGGTATTGGTGGTATTGGTGTAATTGGTGTTAAATTATCAATGATTATATCTCTATTATCAACTATTGTTACTGTTTTTCTTCTAACTGAATTATTATTATTATTATTGTTATTTGTTGATTCAAATCCTCCCCCTCCTGTATTCGATGATACTGGTAATGATGATAATGACGATTCTTTTTTAATTATTGAAACTGGATGATGATGAGGTGGTTGTTGTTGTTGTTGTTGTTGATAATGACCTGCTGTTATATTATTATAGCAATTATTATTGTGTTGATTATTTATTAAATTATTTAAATGATTTTTTGTAAATGTATTAAATATTCTGCTATCTTGAGATTGAATTTGTGGAATACTATTACTATTACTACTCTTTTCACTTAAATGACTATTTTTACTATTCGATGTATTTTTATTACTATTATTATTATTACTTGTAGTTGTGGTTGTATTATTAATATTATTATTATTATTATTATTATCTAAATTCTTATTTTTATTTTTCCCACTTATATTCTCTTTGATTTTTTTATTTAATCTATTTTGTTTTTTAGAATGATTTTATAGAAAAAAAAAAAAAAAAAAAATTAATAAACTTTTTTTCTTTCAAAAATTTGCTTTGAAATATTAAAAAAAAAAAAAAAAAAATTAAAAAAATAAATTATAAAAAAAAATTAAAAATAAATATAAATAGTAACAATGATTAATTAAAGATTCAATAGATCAATTTAATTTGTTTTTTTTTGTTTTTGTTTTTTTATTTTTATTTTTTTATTTTTGTTTTTATTTTTGTTTTTTTTTTTAATAAAAAATAATAATAATAACAAGAGAGGGAGAGGGGGGTATTATTTACTTTTGAGCCCCAACCCCTTTTTTTTTTTTTTTTTTTTTTTTTTTTTTTTTTTTTTTTTTTTTTTTGATATGATATATAGGATTTATAAAGTATTTTAAAAAAAAATATATATAAATATTTGTTTTTTTTTTTTTTTTTTTTAAAAAAAAAAAAAAAATGGAGGGTGATGGAAAAATAATTATAGTGATAATAAAAATTATTTTAAAATAAATAAATAAATAAAATAATAATAAATATATTTTAAAATAATAAAATGTTTTAAAAAATAAAAAATAAAAAAATAAAAAAATAAAAAAATAAAAAAACAATTTGTATATACATGTGTGTTTGTATGTATTTTGTTGATGAACAATAAATAAAATTAAATAATAATAAAAATAAAATATCTCTAATAATTTTTTAAAATTACTAGGTGTGGTAATTTTATAAACATATATATATATATCAAATATATATATATATTTATGTATAAAAAATATTTTATATGATGGGTTGGAAAACACACACAAAATTATTATTATTTTTAATTTATATATAAATTTAGTAATCTTATAATAATAATAATATATACATTTTTAGTTGTTGTTGTGTTTGTTGTTGTTGTTGTTGTTGGTAGTAGTGATGTTGTGCCTGATGGACCATGGTTAAAAAAAAATAATAGATTTTAAATAAAAAATTATTAATATTTTTATAATAATAATTTATTTAAAAAAAGGTAATTTGTTTGAAGAACCAAATAAGAGTTTTAATAATTATAATTATAATTATAAATTAAAATTAAAATTAAAATAATAAATAAATAAATAAATAGCACACCCTTTAATTTTAAAAAGGTCACTCTTTTTTTTTTAAAAAAAAAAAAAATAATAATAATAATAATAATAATAATAATAATAATAATAATAATAATAATAATAATAATAATAATAATAATAATAATAATAATAATAAACACTCTTATAAAATGGTAATATACATCTTATCTATTAATAAGAGAATATTTTATTATTTATTATTATTTATTATTAAATTTATTTTAAAAAAAAAATAAAAAAAAAAAAAAAAATTTTAAATGATATAAAATAAAATAAAATAAAAAAATCATATAGAAAAAAAAAAAAATAAAAAAAAAATAAATCAAAAAATGCACATATAATCTTAAATAACAATTTGATCATGTAAACACATATAAAAACCCCACTTTTTAATATAAAAAAAAAAAAAAAAAACTGAAACACAACCACAAAGTAAAAATAGCAATAAACATGAAAATAAACAATTCATCCTTTCTTTGATTGGGGGTGAAAAAAAAAAAAAAAAAAAAAAAAGTGGAACAATTACTTTTGTACTAAAGTGGCCACTAATATCTATTATCTATTATTTTCAATATTATTTTTACTTTTTTATTATTATTATATTTATATTTTTTTTTTTATTCATTTTTTATTCATTTTTTTTTTTATTATTTTTATTATTAATATTAATAATATTATTATTTTTATTATTACTACTAATATTATTATTATTACTATTAACTATTATTGGATGACACTATTTTCTAAAGAAAGTAAAAAAGAAAAAAAAAAAAAAAAACACAATTTACAAGAAAATTTTATTTTACTCCTACTCTACCACAAAATAATTTTAAAAAATCTATATGAAGTCATTTTAATTTAAATATTGATGATGATGATGATGATGATTAATCAACCCATTTTTCATAATGCCAATGAATGAATAATTTATGGGCAAATTTATAATTTTGATTTAATCCAATCCAACCCCATTTTATTATAATAAATATATGACAAAATAAAAAAAATAAAAAAATAAAAATATATCATACTATACAATTATTTTAAAATTGTATTTTGACTATAATATTTACTAATTTCGAATTGTTATTATTATTTGTTTTTTTTTTTTTTTTTGTTCTAAATATAGTTATTATTATAATATTATAATATTATTATTATTTGGTATTATAAAAAATACTGTTCGAATTCATAGATTTTTTCTATTTATTTTGAATTTATTTTTAAACCAAACTTTTGATGTGGACTAAAACAAACTTTTTATTTTATTTTATTTTATTTTATTTTATTTTATTTTATTTTATTTTATTTTATTTTATTTTATTTTATTTTCTATTTTCTATTTTCTATTTTATTATATTTTCTATTTTACAATTTTAGTTTGCTTAAAAATTACATTAAAACAAATTATATTAAAAAAAGAAAAAAAAAAAAATATTTGTTTTGTTTTTTGTTTTATTATTTTTTTTTTTTTTTTTTTTTTTTTTTAATATGTATGGTTGGGAGTGAATTGAAAATTGTGGTTATTTATAAATTTAGGTTAATTTTTTAATTTATTATTCAATTTTTTTTTTTTTTTTTTTTTTTTTTTTGGGGGCCCCCCCTTTAAAAACAATAAAAAAAAAAAACAAAAAATATCTAAATCTAGATATGAAATAAATAAAACTCGATTGATTCAATAAAAATTACTCTTTATCTCTCTCTCTCTCTCTCTCTCTCTTTTAATTAAATTCTAATATTACTTTAATCTTTAGAAAAACAATAATTATTGGTATTATTTTGAATTTATTTATTAATAATTATTGGTGGTATAATTATAAATTTATTTATTAATAAAATAACTGGCTATAATACGAAAACCAATCCCCATAATATAATATAATATAATATATAAATGATGTTTATAAAAATTACTTTTTTTTTTTTTTTTTTTTTTTTTAATTGGGTTTATAATTTTATATTATAATCTAAAAATACTATTGTTATATTAAATTGCTGATATCGAAAAAAAAAAAAAAAAAAAAAAAATGCGAAAAAAAGGTTATAAAAAAAAAAAAAAAAAAAAAATCAAAAAAAAAAAAAAAAAAAAAAAAAAAAAAAAAAAAAAAAAAAAATTAAAAAAAAAAAAAAAATTTGGTTTTTTTTTTTCATATGAAAAACCCAGATTGAAACCGATCATTGGGTGTTTTGTTTTCAATTTTTTGATCTTTTTTTTTTATTTTTATTTTTATTTTTATTTTTATTTTTATTTTTATTTTTATTTTATTTTATTTTTTTTTTAAAAAATAAAGCGACACCAATGACAACATTGTTCAAATTCTAAAAATAAAAATTCTATTTATTTTATTTTTTGTCATGGGGTGTCACTTTTTTTTTTTTTTTTAACCTTTTTTTAAAAAAATAAAATAAAATAAACAATTCTATTTTTAAATTACACATTTACAATAAAAAAAAAAAAAAAAAAGATTACTTTTTGTATTATTATTATTATTCATTATTTTTTTTTAAAGGAGAATCGGGGAAACCAAAATTCCAAAAACCAGGTGGTGTTGAAGGTGGTTCATCAGAGTGTCTATGTCTTGAACATTGATCTAACATTTGTTTTTTCATTGATTCATCATCACCCAATACTGCATCATAAAACTCTTTACAATGTGCACAATCAAAACCTTGTAATTTCTCTCTATCTTCTTTACCTCTAATTACTTCTTTCACTTTTATCTTTTTTTTAATATGTTGTTGTTGTGGCTGTATTGGTGATGCTGATATTGATGTTGATGTAGATGTTGAAGACTGAGAAGATACCGATGACTGTAAATTATATTTATTCATTATTTTTTGACTACTATTCATAATACTACTACTATTATTATTATTATTATTATTATCAGTTAAAAAGTCTAATTTCTTTTTAATATCATCTTCATCGTTATTACTATTACTATTATTATTATTACAATTTTGATGAAATTGTTCAACTAATGGAAGATCTAATTCATCAAGTTCCTTTTCTTCAACTTCTTTATTTTTTCTTTTTTTAGATGATGTTGTTGCTGCAGTTGTAGTTGTGGTTGTAGTTTTAGTTGCTGATGATGAACCAGCTGCTAAAAGGGATGCAAAGGATGTTGAGGATATAGGTGAAGGAGTATTAAATGAAGGTAAATGATCATTTAATTTTACAGATGAATTTGTATTTTTTGTAGCTATTATCTTTGTGAGACTATTATCAATAAAATTAATATTGTGAGGTGACCTTATTGGTGTATTATCATTACTACTTATATTACTATTATTATTATTATTACTATTATTATTACTATTATTATTACTATTATTATTATTATTATTATTATTATTATTATTATTATTATTATTATTATTATTATTATTATTATTATTATTATTATTATTATTATTATTATTATTATTATTGCTATTGTTATTAATGCTATTATTATTGTTATTGTTATTGTTATTGTTATTGTTATTGTTATTGTTTATTAATAAACCATTTTCTTCTAATTGTTGTTTATATTTCAAACATAATAATTTTAATTTTTGATTTTTAATTTTTAATTTATTTAATAATTCAATCATTGACCTTTTCTCTTGTTCCCAATTTGATTTTTGATTTTGAAATTCATTTTCAACCTCTAAAATATCATTAGAATGTGCTGTCATTACTGCTTTAATTGCATTTTGAAAATTAATTCCACATATTAATTGAGTTTTATTATTATTATTATTATTATCATTATCTTGATAGTCTTCATTATTACTATTATTTATATTATTTATATTATCATTTTTAGGCATTGTATATAAAATTAATAAATATACAAATACACAAATATATATTTTAAAAAAAAAAAAAAAAAAAAAAAAAAATTAAAAGATTTCTTGTTTTTTTGAAAAATAAAAAAAAAAAAAAAATTTTAAAAAAAAAAATTATTTGAAAATTAGATTTTCTAGCTAAAAATTTGGTTTGTAAGGGTGGTAGTGGTAATATTTTTTAAAAAAAAAAAAAAAAATAAAAATAAAAAAAAAAAAAAAAATAAAAATTTGTTTTTTTATTTTTGTTTTTTTTTTTTAAACCAATCTTTTTTTTTTTCTTTCTCAAATTCTCACATTTTTACTTATTTATTTATTTATATAAATATATTATAGATACCCAAAAACATTCAACACTGTTTCGTTGATCATAAAAAAAAAAAAAAAAAAAAAAAAAAAAAAAAAAAAAATAGAATATATTAAAAATGAACTTTTTCAAGAGTAACAGTAACAGTAACAGTGATACTAGTAGTAGCAGTAGTAATAATACATCAAATGATATAAAACCAGAAAAAAAAGATTATAAACATATAGATGATCCATTTCGTATTCATAGATTAACTTGCGAAAATAATATTGAAGAAATTAAGAAATATTTAGATAGTGAACCATATTATAAAGAGTTTATTGATATTAGAGATACCCATGGTTATTCAGCTTCTCATTATGCAGCACATGTATGTATTTTTTCTTTTTTTTTTTTTCCATTAATATTTTAGTGCACTATTAACTTTATCAAACATATATATATATATAGTTTGGACATAAAAATATTATCGAATTATTATTAAAATATGGGGCAGATCCAACTAAAAAGAGCGCTGCAGGTTGGTCAGTAATTCAGGAAGCATGTGGAAGAAAAGATAGAGAAATTGTAACATTACTATTACAACAAATAAAGAATAAAATTGAAAATGAATTCACAAAAAGAATGCCAATATTAGTTTCAGCACTTGAAAATGTAAATAATATACCCCCTCCCCATATAATTTTATAAACTAAATATATATATATATATATATAATAACTAATAATTTTTATTTTTTTATTTATTTTTTAGATACCAGATTTTGAAATGGAATTAAAATGGGAAGTTAAAAGTTGGGTACCATTAGTAACTAGATTTTGTCCATATGATACTTATAAAATTTATAAACAAGGATCATCATTTAGAGTTGATACATCAATTATTGGAATGGATGGTATTAAATTCATTAGAGGGGATTTATCATTTTTATATAAATCTCAAAGACTATTTTCAATGGATAATATAAAACATACATATTCAGAGATGGAAATTGTAGCTTCAAAAAATCCAAAAGTACATGATGAAGAAGTAGATATACTTTTAGATCAAACTATGAATAGAGTAAAATTAATGACTGATGAAATCGTTTTCACAAAATCAAAAACTTGGTTTGGTAATGAAAAAACAGAGAAAATCGGTGACAATGCTGATTGGAATGCTAAAATGTTTGATGTTACAAATGTAGATTTAAAAATTATGGCAAGAAAACCAAAAAGACAACCAAATCATCCACATTTTAATAAAGATCAACAACAATTAGAAGGTAAAGATAGTAGTAGTAGTGGTAGTGATGATGATGATAATAATAATAATAATAATAATAATAAAATTACAACAAATATAGATGATAATAATAATAATAATGATGAAGATGAACTTAATCAAAATCCAATTGAACAAACAAAGAAATATATTGAATCATTAAAAAATGTAACTTATGAAATTAGAGATAGTACATTGAAATCAAAAATAATGGAACCAGGTTATTTTAAAGCACCAAAGAATTTTGATCCTTATACACATGAACAAAATATTAACAAGTCAAAGATTAAAACTCAAGGTTTATTATGTGATGGTGAAACCGTTAGTGAAAGACATAAATATTTCAAGGGTACAATTTGGATATCTGAGGAATTCCCTAGAAAAGTCACTGATCTATTACCAATTTTTGAAGTTTTATCACCAACCAATAAATTGTTTAGTAGATTATGTGAATTTATCTCTTTGAAATTACCATCAGATGGTTTTCCTGTTAAATTGGATTTACCATTATTTCCAACTATTTCTGCAACTGTTATCTTTACAAAATATATTGAAAAGCCTGTTGATAAAAATTTATTTACAATTCCATCTCATTATATTGTAAAAACAACCCCACCATCTTCAACAACATTTACAAAATAAATTTTAAAAAAAAAAAAAAAAAAAAAAAAAAATTAAAATTAATTATTTAATTTTTTAAAATTCTATTTATAGATTAAAAAATATCTATTTGATAGAGTTTTTTTTTTTTTGTAATTGTTTAATAAAAGATTGATTAAAAAAGTGGATATTTTTTTTTTTTCTTTTTCTAATTTTTTTTTTTTTTTTTTTTTTTTTTATATTTTTCTCTAAAAAAATAATGGTTTTTTTAAACATTTTAAAAACATGTTTTGTTTTTTTAAATTATATTTTTTTTTTTTTTTTTTTTCATTAACTTGGTCACATTGATCTATTTATATACCAATTTTAAAATTGAAATAAAAATAATATACAAATAAAAAAAAAAATGATTAAAGAAGAAAATAAATTTCTTTTTTATATTTGGAGAAATTTATATTTAAAAAATAAAATTTTACAACAAGTTAAATATTTAAATAATAATATTTTTATAGTTGAAATAAAAAGTAAAGAAGAGTTATTAAATCATAAATTTAGAGATTTAATAAAAGTTATAATTTATAATTCAAATGAAGATATTTGTAAAGGTGATTTACCATCAAATATTGTTAAATTATCATTTGGTAGAGGTTTTAATAAACCAATACCAAGTGGAGCAATTCCTTTAACCGTAAAGTCAATAACATTTGGAATGTTTTTTAATCAAAAATTAACTTTAGGAATAGTTCCATCAAGTTGTAAATTATTAAAATTTGGTGAATTTTATAATCAAAATTTAATACCAAATCAATCAATTCCACCAAGTGTTGAAAATTTAGAATTTGGGTTTATGTATAATGAAAAACTAATTAAAGGTTCAATTCCATCAAGTGTTACTTATTTAACATTTGGGAATCAATTTAACCAAATACTAACAGATGGAATCATTCCATCGAGTGTGAAAACACTGATATTCGGTGACAGTTTCAATTTACCATTATTTAAAAATGCAATTCCATCAAGTGTGCAAACCTTGAAATTCGGTTTAAAATTCAAACAATATTTAAACAAAAATTCAATTCCACCAAGTGTGAAATCATTAACCTTTGGAAACGGGTTTAATAAACCATTAACCAATGAATCAATTCCATCAAGTGTTGAATCATTAACATTTGGTAATTGTTTCAATAGAGAATTACTACCAGGTGTAATTCCACCAAGTGTCAAATCATTAACATTTGGAAATGATTTTAATAAACCATTAACCAAACAATCAATTCCATCAAGTGTTATCTCATTAACATTTGGTAATAAATTTAATCAACCATTACCTGACGGAGTGCTACCTCCAAATCTTTTAACTTTAAAATTTGGTAACTCCTTTAACCAACCGAAATCAAATATATCAATTCCTCAAACTGTTAAATCATTAAATTTTTAAATTTTTAAATTTATTGAATTTTTATAAATTTTATTATAATTGATGTTTGTTAAAATCTTCCAGCTTGGTAGTCTTTAAAAGCTTGTTGAATTTCAGCTTCAGTATTCATAACGAAAGGACCATATCTTGCAACGGGTTCATTCAATGGTTTACCAGCTACTAATAAAAAACGTACACCTTGATCTGAATCACCAGCGATAACATCGATTCTATTTCTATCCTGACCACCTTGTAAAATACCAATTTGTGAGGTTTTAACTTCTTTTCCTTTTGCCTTTGGACCGAATCTAGCAGACCCTTCAAAAACGTAAACAAAAGCTTGATGATCATTTGGAATCTCTTCTGAAAATGTTGAACCTGGTGATAACTTAACATCTAAATATAATGGATTCGTTACGATTCCAGCGATTGGACCTGTAATATTTTTATAAACACCTGCAATAATTCTAGTTTTACCTCCACCCTGTTCATCAACTTCAGGTATATCTTTAGCGGGAATATCTTGATAACGTGGTTCCATCATTTTATGAGATTTTGGTAAATTTACCCAGAGTTGAAATCCCCAAACCACCTTATCACGATCAACAATTGGCATTTCTGAATGAATTATACCTTTACCAGCCGACATCCATGACACAGAATTTGCTTTTAATAATCCATAATTATGTTTATGATCTTTATGCTCCATAGTACCTCTTAACATATATGTTACAGTTTCAAATCCTCTATGAGGATGTGATGGAAATCCTGCTATATATTGATTTGGATCATCACTTTTTTTTTTTTTTTTTTTTTAATTATTAATAATTTTATTTGATTTAATTTAATTTATAAAAAAATAAATATTAAAATTTATTATTTACCTTTTAAATTCATCTAATAATAAAAATGGATCCAAGTCACTTATTGGTCCACCAATAATTCTTCTTAATTTTACTCCTAAATTAAAAAAAAAAAAAAAAAAAATGGGATTAGTGGTTTTTCCTAAAAAATAAAAAAAAAATAAAATAATTACCAGCTCCATCTGAAGTCATCATTCCAGTACTAACTTTACTAACTATTCTTGAACTCAT
This sequence comes from Dictyostelium discoideum AX4, assembly GCF_000004695.1. NCBI lineage: Eukaryota > Evosea > Eumycetozoa > Dictyosteliales > Dictyosteliaceae > Dictyostelium > Dictyostelium discoideum. The sequence continues at coordinate 382,659 of NC_007092.3, forward strand.
TTCTATAATATTATTATTTTTATTTATATCCTCTTCTTCTTTAATTTTATTATTATTATTATTATTATCTTTTAATTTTTGTTTTTTATTATTTAATAAATTAATATTATTAATATTATTATTATTATTATCCTTTTTATTATTATTACTATTATTATTTAATGGTTTAAAAGTATTTTGTTGTTCTTGTTGTTGTTGTTGTTGTTCTTGTTCCCTTTGCTGTTGTTGTAAATATGTAGTTGTGGTTGTAGTTGTTGAAGATAAAAAATAATATAGTAAAGAGGCTATTACAATTATAAAGATAATAGTATATTGATTTTTATATTTATTATTATTTGTTCGGTTATGTTTATGAGAAACCATTAATGATATATTTATTGTATTATATATTTTTATAATTTTAAATATTTTATAGTCTTAAAACTATTTTTTTTTTTTTTTTTTTTATCATTTTATAATTTTATTTTTATACCCTCTGCAAATTTTAAAATGTTTTTTTTTTTTTATTTTATTTTATTTTTTTATTTTTATTTTTTTTTTTTTATTTTTTTATTTTTTTTGAAAAATTCTTTTTTTGGATCTGCAAACTCCGGAACCATAGATATTTGTCTTCTTGATTTATAAAGAACATAATAAATAAATAATTAAATTTATTTGAAAAAAAATAAATAATAAAAAAAAAATAAAAAAAAATTTCTTTTTAAAAATACAAGAATATATACACAATCAAGAATAAAAGAACATTATATAATAAACATAAATGGATATAAAAAAAAACTTTTTGATTTATTACAAGTTTATGTATAAATTAATTAATTAAAAAAAGAAAATAAAAAAATAATAAAAAATAAAAAAAATAAAAACTATTAATTTTTTTAAAATAATTTATACATATTTTTTATTTATAATTTTCTTTTTTTTTTTTAAAAAAAAATAGATATTTTTTCTATTTTTAGTTTTTTTTTTCTATTTTTTTATATTTTCTATTTTTATTTTTTTTTTTATTATTATTTTTTTTTATAATTTTGAACCTTGCATTAATGCACCTAATTTAGTAGCTAAACCCATATTACCAGAAATCTTTAATTTACCTTTGGTGAAAGCAGATTGAGCATTTAATTTACCAGTCATAATATCAACAAAATCTTCATCTGAAACTGTGATTGTTACGTTTGGTTTAGTTGAACCAGCACCAACAACAATTGAACCAGAACCATTCTTTAAATCTAAAGCCCAAGCTTGGGTATTTGTACCTTTTTTAATGTTAATTAAATAGATACCATTGATTTTCTTTACTAATTCTGCACCTTTAGCACCAATGTTACCTTGAATGGTGGTGAAAATCTTTGAAGCATTGTAACCATCGACAACGACAGAACCTGATGGAGTGGCAGCAAGAGCTTTTGGAACAGCAACCTTTGGTGGTCTAACCAAAACGGATTCACCATCAGCTGGTTTACTATTGACAGCGGCCAAGATACCACTAACACTTTCAGAGGCTGATGTTGGGTAGGATGGATTATCGAATGATTCGATTTGGGCCCAATTATCTTTGATTTTCTCTGGGGTCAAGTCTTTCATATAGACACCAGCAGAACGTTGTAAACGAACTTTGCTGACCCAACCAGCACCAACTTCGAAAACACCACCAGTTTCAGTGGTGTCTTGATGGCAGAGATACAAGACCAATGGTACGATGTAGTCTGGTTTCATTTGCTCCAAAATTTCTGGTGGCATGACTGATTCGGTTAAACGAGAGGCAGCAATTGGTGCAATTGTGTTACAGTGGATATTCTTGCTCTTACCTTCTTGAGCGAGTGTGTTGGAGAGACCAACCAATGCCATCTTCATTGAACCATAGTTTGCTTGACCAAAGTTACCATAGAGACCTGCGGCACTGCTTGTCATGATGATACGACCAAAGTTTTTCTCTCTCATATGATTCCATGCTGCTCTTGATAATTTGTATGCACCTTTGGCGTGGACACGATAAACGAGATCCCAATCACCATCGGTCATTTTACCAAAACTGACGTCACGTAAAATACCTGCATTGTTGATTAAAATATCGACACCACCAAATGAATCCATAGCGGTTTGAACAATCTTTTCACCATCTTCAACAGAGTCATAATTGGCAACTGCTGTACCACCTGCTGCTTTAATTTCTTCAACAACTTTATCTGCTGCTTTTGATGATGAACCTTGACCTGTATGTGAACCACCTAAATCATTAACAACAACTTTAGCACCACGTTTAGCAAATTCTAATGCATAAACTTTACCAATACCACCACCAGCACCTGTAACAATTACAACTTTATCTTTAAAATTTAATGCCATTTTATTTTTAATTTAACTATTTTAAAAAATATATTAATATTATTAAAATTTTATTATTATTATTGTTTTTTTTTTTTTTTTAAGTTAGTATAAAATTTAATATATAAACAAAAAAATATATAAATTTATAAAAGTGTGAAATAAAAAAAAAAAAATAAAAAAAAAATAAAAAAACCCAATTAAAAAAAAAAAAAATTAATTAATAAAAAAAATAAAAAATAATATGCATTTTTTTTTTTTTTTTTTTTTTTTTTTTTTTAAATTAAAAAAATAAATGTTATCATTATCAATTTCAAATTTTTTTTCTTTATTTTTTTAATTTGAATGATAAATGAAATATGGTTCTATAAAAAGATAATAACACATACAATTCGAATTTAATTATGATTTATTTAATAATGATAAAAAAAAAAAAAAAAAAAAAAAAAAATTTTTACAGAAAAAAAAAAAAAAATTGAAAATTTGAAATAAAAAATTAAATTGAATTGTTTTTTTTTTGAAAATGAAATTGCGATTGGTATTTCTTTTTTTGTATAAGATATTAGTTTAAATTTCGTAGCGCTATTTGTTTTCAAATTAAATTTCTTAAAAACTTTTTTTTAAAAAATAAAAAGAAATTTTAAAAAAATAAAAAAAAAAGAAATTTTAAAAAAATAAAATAAAAATTGAATTGGTAATCATCGATAATCAATGTTGTGTTTTATTGTTTTTAGTGTTTTTTGGTTTGAAAAAAAAAAAAAAAAAAAAAAAAAAAAAAAACCAATAAAATTTATTTTTGGTTTAGTAAAAAAAATAAAATAAAAAATATATATATAATCAATCATATTATTTTAATTTATTTTTAAATGGTAATTTGTAAATTTTAAATGTTGGTTAATAGTAAAATATTTTTACCAATGAATCTAAAAGAATGAAAAAGAGAGGAATTTTTACAATAAAAGATTATTATGGGAATAAATTCGAAATAAAAATAGTAAATACACATTTTGATAGTAAATTATTATAAAAAGAAGGGTTGTTTAATAAAAAGACTGTAGATCATAATTGATTCTTTGAGATTTAAAACAATAATTTTTTATTCATCAGAAAAATAATAAAAAAAATTATAATAAAATAAAAAACAAAAATTTTTTTTTATAAAAAATCCAAAGTAGTAGAACCAGAGATTTTAAATTATTATTGAATAAATATAGTAAGAACTTTCATTACTGAAAATATTTATTAATATTATTTAGNTTTTTTTTTTTTTTTTTTTTTTTTTTTTTTTTTTTTTCCAAAAAAAACCAATTCCGGTTTAATTTTTTTTTTTTTTAAATTTTTTTTTTAAAAACCAAAAAAATTTTTTAATATTATTAATAAATTAAGGATCAAAACCCCCGGCTTTATTTAAAAAAAAATTTATTTTTATGATGTTATGAGTTATTTATTAATTTCATGTGAAAATGAATGGATGTTGTGTAATAGTAGTGGTTTAATTTTTTTTTTTTTTTTTTTTATAAATTCCTGTCTTTTTTTGGAAATATAGTGGGGGTTTATTCAATTTTACTTTTTTATATTTCATTTTTACAAAATTAAACCTTTTATGTAAACATTTAGTAAATTAAATTTATTATTATTATATTATTTACATTTCCTGTTTATAAAAAAACCATACATAGATGGTACTTTTTTTTTTATTAGTTTTTACCGTTTTTTTTTTATTGTTTTTTTTTTCCTTTATTTACTTGGAGTTAATAAATGCTTTGAAAAGTTGATTCACTCACACACGCAATTAACACACACACACCATTATCTCATTAACCCAAGTCCAATATTAATGAAATAAAATAAATATTTTTTAATAAATTTTTTAATTTTATTTTTTAATAAAATAAAATTCAAAAATATATAAATATTAGAAAAAATATGGTTTATTTTTTTAATTCATTCAAAAATTGTTTTTTTCTTTTTTTTTAGTGAATAATTAAATAATATTAATAGTAAAAATTCTAAAAAATAAAAATTTAAATTAGAACTATGTCAATTTTTGGTAAATATTATTATTATTATTATTATTATTATTATTATTATTATTATTATTTTTTATAATATTTAATTTCCATAAACTAATAAAAATCCTTTTTTTTTTTTTTTTTTTTTTCCAAAAGAATCAATTTGTAAGTTAAGAAAAATAAACACTAAAAATCAATCTAATTCAATAATATCAAAATCACAAATGAATGAAATTTTATTTGAAGGAAATAAAAAATCAAACAATGGAAGAATAGAAGTTGTAACATGGGGTAGAGGAAATGTTGATTATGGTAGTGTTTATCGTGATTGACTTTTTTTTTTTTTAATTTTATTTTTAAAAAAAAAAAAAAAAAAAAAAAAAAAAGGAAATTATTTAATAAATGTATTTTAGTTAAAATAAAAATATCAACAAAAAATTAATTTTTTAATCCTAAATTTGTATTGTTTTATTTTTTTTTTTTGTTTTTGCGAAATATTGGAGTAAATTTAAATTCAATGAAAAAAAAAGATCTCAAAAAAAAAAAAAAAAAAAGATATTTTTAAATATTTAAAAATATCTTTTTTTTTTTTTTGATTATTTTTTTTTTTCTTTTTTTTTTATTATTTTAATTTTTTTAAAAAAAATATTTTTATTATTTTAATTTTTTATTTTTTTTTTATGGGAAAAAATAAAATGAATAAAAAAAATAATAATTTTAAGTATTTATTTTTAATAATAATAAATTTATTTTTAAAAACTGCAAGTGCAGCAACAAAAAATGGTTTAGATGTGAACCAATATAACTGTATGGTGGATCTTTTTACATCAAATCAAATTTTGAACCAGGTTAATTTGGCAAACCTTAATTATAATTTTTGTGATTTTGTTAAAGGATTTCAATGTAATACTGCTACTTATTTTATTGAAAAAGTGTATGTTATTTTTTTTTTTTGATCAATTTACTACCCACAACAAAATTCTTAAATTTACTCAATTTTTTATTTTTTTAAAAAAAAAAAAAATCAAAAAAAAAGAACATTAAATTATCCTATAGGACAAGTTCCCATACCATTAATTACAACTAGTTTTGCATGTATACCAACAATGACTCAATTAGTAATAAATAATTTCGATGTTGGATCTTTCATATCAACAAATAATGTTAAATTACAAAGATTGTAAATATTTTTTATCATAATACAACAACAACAAAAATAATAATAATAATGAATTATAATTAATGTTTTTTTTTTTTTTTTTTTTTTTTAATATTATATAAATGAAATAGGGAATTAAATAATTGTACAAAATTATATCCATTGCCAGTTTTAAGTTCAATTATTGAAGATGTTTACATTTTTAATAATGATAATTCGCACAATGAGAGTAGAGTGTCAATTGATTTTTCAAGTATTATAAATTTAAGATCATTTACCTTGGTTGATTATACAAGAAATGTGTCATATACAAGATTAATAGGTATACCAACAACTTTTAAATTATCTTCTTTAACAACACCTGTTGCAGAAATACCAATTTTAACAAATATGAACTTGACACTGTAAATATATTTATCATTAATATAAATTAAATTTAATTTTTATTCATTTATCATTATTAAGCTAATAATTATAATAATTTTTAATATATTATATTATAGTTCAATTTTCTTTAATAATTATGTAAATAGAAATTCATTTATAAATTTTAATACATTCAATTTAATAAGTTCTCTTACTTTATCATCTTATTCTCCAAATACATTAATACCATTTCCATTTGATTTACAAAATATACCAACTGGTGCTCCACTTACACTATTGTAAGTTTTTTATATTTATTTATCTATCTATTTATTTATTTATTTATTTTTTTAATTAAAGAATTTAATTTTAAAATAATTAATTAATTAATTATAAAAAAAAGTATTTCTCATGTTTGTTTTGAACCAATAGTTTCAAATACTTCTGATGATTATTTTGCAGATTTTTCAAATCTTAAAAAATTAATTTTATTTGGTGCTTTGTGTAACAGTAAACAACCATTACAAAAATCATATTTTCCAATTAAAAAACTTCAAGATGGGCCAACCCAATATTTTTATTTTGAAGGTTACAATTTTCATCCATTTTCATTTGACATATTTTCAACTGTTGCCGTATTATATTTAACACATAATAATTTAACAGGTGTAATTCCAATTAAAAAAGCAATTGAACAAGATGTGTATGTGTATTTTAATTTTTCATCATATGTAATATAATTTTTCATAATAAATTAACCAAAAACTATATATGATTTTTTTAAATATCAATAGAGATTTATCAAATAATCAATATATAGGTCGTTTAGATGATTCATATTGTACTTCATATGTCAATGTAAGTAATAATGTAGGAATAAATGATATCCCAACTTGTTTTTCTTGTCATTGGAGTAGTTTTATGCAACCATATTTCCGGAATATAAGTTTTGTAAATTCAAATCAATGTAATAGTATTATTCCAAATTTAAAGGTTGAAACTGATGGACTTATTATATTGTATGGTAAAGATCTTGGTTTTTCAAACATTGATTTTGAAACTACACCATCATTAATTTGGAAAAGAATTCCATCCTCAAAAGGTACATCATTTTCTGCAAATTATTCATCAATTGCTAATTTTGGGTCATTGTCAACAATGGATATTCTATACTATTATCCAAATAAGATTTATACAGTTTCATTATCTCCAATGTTTCCAGAAATTTATAAAGTGAAAGTAGTTTCACAAGATACATTCGACATTTATGGTAAATTCTTTACATATAATATTACAGATGTGTCAATTGAAATTGGTGATTTAATTCAACCATTAATTTGTTATGTATCATATACAAGTTTTGATTATATTAGTTGTTCATTGGAAAATATATTATCATTATTAATTGAATCACAACCACCAGTATTTGAAACAAATGTTATACCAATAGATGATAATTCAGGTATTACAATAAAATTATCATCAATTAAAGTTTCTATTGGTTCATTAAGTTCAAAAGTTTATTTTACAAATACTGTTGGAGTGGAGAGTAATAATAGTTGTATTGCTTCTTGTCCAGTTGGACAATATTGTAGTTTAAATTCTGCTACTTGTGTAGTACCTGACCCACTCCCAACCTCACCACCACCAGGTAATTGTAAAAATAATTGTTCAGGTAATGGTGTTTGTTTAGCTGCTTCAAGTCTATGTGTATGTAATGCAGGGTTCTCAGGTGAAGATTGTTCAGGTAAATTTTGTTCAAGTAGTTGTAGTGCAGATTTATCACCTTCTCAAGGTTTATGTAACAATGTAAATGGTGAATGTGAATGTTTTAAATATTACACTGGTTCAAAATGTGAATTGCCAAATCACTTTGTTTCATCAAATGTACCATGTTCTATCAATGGTGGTACTGTATTATTATATGGTTGGTTTGGTACTAATAATACAAACGTTTTAGTTCATATTGGTGATGCAAAGTGTATGAATGTTATTGTAAATTCATCTCAAATACAATGTACTATTGAAAAGGGTTCCATTGGTATAAAGTCAATTAATGTAACTCAAAATTCAATAGTTTGGTATGCCAATAATGCTTATGAATATATAAATCCAGTTAAACAATGTTCAATTCCAAATTGTAATAATCATGGTACATGTAATCAAAATACAGGTAAATGTGAATGTAGTAAACCATATAGTGGCTATGATTGTTTAGCTTTTGACCAAGCAAATTCAGGAGGTACTACCACATCACCATCAACACAACCACCTATTGCAATACCAGAATCAAAACCAGTTATTAATACTACAACAGGTTCAGCAGAAATTACAAATGAACAAACCAATTATAAAATATTATTAAAATCAATTGTTGAATTAGATTTTTCAAATAATGTAGTTTTTGAATATATATTGGATGGAAAATGGTCACTTTCAGCTTCAAAAAATGGTGATTCAGTTGTAACAAATTTCACACAAACCATTAATAATACAACTAAAATAACTTCGAGTATTGAAGATTTATCATCAGATAAGAATTTTACATTTGCAGGTATTGATTTCACTGTTAAAAGTGGATCTGTTAAAGTATCTGTTGAAATTTTAAATTGGTCATTCTTAAATTCATTAAATACACTTCAATTAAGAATGGAATCATTAGTTTCAAATGATGGTGATGATAAAAATAATATAAATAAATGTAATTTAGAAAATGATGAAACTAATGTATCAAGTGATCAAAATCCACTTCAATTTAATAGTAATTTAAATAATGTTAAAATTGAAAGGAATGCTAAAATTCTATACGGTAGATTCTTAAATAGAGCATTATCAGATGGTAGACCAACATTCATAACAAATCAAATCGTATCAAATTCATCAAATTCGTTAATAGTAGGCATTAACCTACCACATTGTAACAGCGAATGTGTAATTGATCCAGACTTTTCAGTATTAGTTTCATCAGATTTTAAATCTGCAGATTCTTGTTCTCCTCATTCCGAAGACTCCAATAGAAAGTGGGTATTACCAGTTTCAATTGTTGTCAGTGTTGTAGGTGCTTCTCTTATTGTCATTATTAGTGTTATGATTTATCGTAAGAATAGAACAAAAATTAAAATTGGAATTTCAAAATTAAAAATAATAAATAAATAAATAAATAAATAAATAAATAAATAAAAACCTTTATTAAATTTAATAATTTTTAAAATGATCAGAAGTATGTTGAACAAACTTTTTAAATTTTGAATTTTGATTATTTATATTATTATTAATATTATTTTTATCAAAAATTTCAATTAATTCACCAGAATCAATTACAAGTATACGATCAGAATCAATGATTGTATCAATACGATGAGCAATTGTTAAGGTTGTAGAATTTGTAATATTTTCTTTAACTGATATATTTAATTGATGAGCTGTAAAATAATCTATACTACTTGAATGTTCATCAAAGAATACTAATTTTGGTGATTTTAATAGAACTCTAGTTAAACATAGAAGTTGTTTTTGACCAAAACTTAAATTTGCTTGTTCATGAATGATTGTATCAATTTTCATTGGTAATAAAGAGATTGTTTCTTTTAATTTAACTTTTTCTAATGCTAACCAAATTTCAGAGTCTGAATAGATTCCAAATGGGTCAATATTCTTTCTAATGGTACCAGAGAATATAAAAGGTTCTTGAGGACATATACCAATAGAGTTTCGTAATTTTGATAAACTAATTTTAGAAATATCAATACCATCGATATGAATTGAACCTTTTGAGCATTCAATCATTCTAAATAGTGCTAGCATTGTTGTACTTTTACCACTACCAGATTTACCAACAATTCCAATTTTTTCATTTGATTTTATGTCGAATGAAATGTTTTTTAATGATGGTTTTAAATTTGGACGATATTTAATTTCAACATTTTTAAATTGGATTTCACCTTTTTGAGGCCAATTAATTGGTAGATTAGACTCTAATTCCATATCAACATTCATTGTATCACCTTCTCTTGGTTGGTTAATATAATTTTCAATACGTTCAACTGATGACATTTTCATTGAGAATTCAATATATTGACGAATGCACCAATTTAAATAACCAGTCAAAGAGAGTGATGTTGTTACAGCCAATACAGATAAACCAGTGTTTGAATTAAATAAAGAAAAGAATGCTGATAAAAATACGGCAGCCGAAGAAATGATTTCAATCTTTATACCAATCCAACGATGAGCTGAAAAGTTGTAATAAAATAAACGTAAATTCACATTTATACTATCTTGCATTCTTTTAATAAATCTTGATTGTTGTCGAAATGATCTAATTGTAATTAAACCATTAAAACTTTCAGATAATATTGAAAATATTGGAGATCTTGAAATGTTTTCTAATCTTTTCAATTCCAATGATGATGATCTATACAATTTTTGAACCAAATAATAAAATAATGCTAATAATAAAAATGGAAATACAATCAATGGATTAATTACTATCATCATTAAAACCGCAACCAAAACTGTTGAACCACAATAAAGTGCATCTGAAAGTACCATTAAAATTAAATCAACTTCAGCAATATCTTTAGTGAACCTATTATTAATTCTACCAGAACTATTAATATCAAAAAATTGACAACTTGCATATCCAATTGATTTCAAAAGCTTATCATGTAAATTCTTTGAACTTGAATTTGTAAAATGTAATATCATAAAATACCTAATTCCTAAAAATACACTAAATAAACCAACCAATAGCAAATAATATAAAATGTAAAAAGAATCACCTTTAGTTCCATTCTTATTCTTCTTTTCATCACTCCAAATCGTTAACCAATAATCAAATAATAAAAACAAAAGTTGACTAATTATATACATCATTATCATTGTAAAAAAGAAAATAAATGATGAACCATATTTAATATACATTTTATAAATATTTAATTCAACAGAACCAGTTTCTCTTTCTTCATTTACTAATAATTTTGAATTTAATTCATCATTTTTTGATTCAAATTCATTTGAAATAACATCATTAACATTTATAACTTGTTGTTGTTGTTCTTTTTCTAAATTTTCAACATCTTCCTCTTCTTCTTTATTATTATTATTATTATTATTATTATTACTATTATTTAATTCTAAATTTAATTTCTTTGTTTTCATAATTGATTCAAAATCAAATTTATCTTTTAATTCTTGATAGGTTCCTTGAGTTAATATTCCATTTTCAAGTACAACAATATGATCAGCTGATGGTATGAATTGAAGTTGATGAGTAACTAAAATACGTGTTTTATTATTCATTAATTCACCTTGAATGCAATGATTGAATAAATGAGTTGCAACTTGTGGATCAACAGCTGATAATGGTTCATCTAAAATATAACAATCTGAATTTGAATATAATGCACGTGCTAAATTTATTCTTTGTTTTTGACCACCTGAAAGATTAATACCTCTTTCACCTATATATTATAATTTTAATATCCATTAATATATATATATTAATCAATAATAATAAAAAATAGAAAATAATAAAATAAAAATAATAAAATAATAAATACCAATTTCAGTTAAATCTTTACCAGGCATTGATTGTAAATCAGTTAATAAACTACATGATTCTAATACTTTTTTATATCTATCCATATCCATTGGTAAACCAAATAATATATTTTCTCGTAATGTTGAATTCACTAAAAATGGTTGTTGATTTGTAAATGAAACTGTATTTGGTATTGTTACTTGACCTGATACTTTATAAATTTCACCAATTAATCCATTAATTAAACTTGATTTACCACTTCCGACAACACCACATATAATTGTTAATTTACCTGCAGGTGCTATAAAATTAATATCATCTAATACATATGACGTTGTTGTTTCTATACTATCGTTATTAACTAATTCAATCATATCATCATCATCATTTTTATTTTCTTGGCTATCAACACCAACATTAATATTTTTATTATTATCATTCCAATCAAAAGTTCCATTTGTTATTAAAATATCTTGATTTGTACCATTAGTTGTTGTTATTGTTGATAAATTTTCAATAATTTCTGAAGTTTCATATAAAAATTTACAAATTCTATCAGATGATGGTAAAAGTGATAATAATCTTTGTATTGCTTGGGGAAGTAATTCACATGGTTCGCGAAGATTTGAAAAAATTGATATTGAAGTGAATGCAACTTCATAAGTAATCGATTTATTTGCAATTAATGTATAAACTGTAAATGATGAAACTAAAACTAATGCACTTGAAATTTGTACTACCATTTTATCTAATGCCCAAAATGCCATTCTTTTATAAAGATTAATTAATTGTTGTTTTCTTTGTTTTTCAATTCTATTTATAAAGAATAGTTCCCAATTATATAACTTTAATAAATAAATACCATTAATCATCTCACTAATTAAATTACAACGTTTATCGGAATATTTCAATGAGAGTAACTGATATTTACTGACTTTTGAACTTAGGAAAGTTGATAATGGTAATGACAAAATCATAATTAAAAATCCAACTAACCCGCTATACCCAATAGTCCAACAAAGTAATGCTAGCAAAGCTATAATTTGAATGGGTGCAACTAATAAAATTAAATAATCAATCCAAAAGTAGTCTGCAAAATTTTGGCAATCACTTGATATTAAATTTAAAATCGTTCCAGAACTGTATAGCCTTTTACCATAATTTGAAAGTTTTAATGTTTTTGAATAGATTTTTGAAGTTAATGCACCCTTTACCTCCAAACCACATTTCATTGTGTACCAATAGGTATGTTGTAGAGAAATCGATAAAAACAAAGCACCCATTAATACTAACACTGCATAGAATAATCCCACTAAAAATGATTTTTCACTTGGTTCTCTTTGAACATACAGAATGAATGCTCTAAGACATAATGGTGATAAAACCGATACTATCGCTGAGAATATTTGAACGATAATTGAAGTTTTATGTCTAACCATTACAAATCGTTTATATATAAACCAAACTAATCCAAATTTTTCATTTTTTTTAAATTTAAATTCATCTAAAATTGGTGTTGTATTTTCAACTTTAATTGATTCTGGTAAATCTGGTACATCTTTTAATTGTAATGTATTAAAATAACCATAAATTAACATTTTTTGTGTCCATGAATATGTTATTCTTGATAAAAATGATGCACAATCTTCTGGTGCTATTTCATTTTCTCTTGATCCCATTAATTCTCTTTCCAATAATGAATATGATATTTTATTTTTTATTTTTTCTTTAAAATTTTTAAAATATTCTTTCATTTTATTATTTATTATTTATTATTATTATTACAAATAAATATTATTACTCTTATTTTTCATTTGTTTTTTTTTTTTTTTTTTTTGTTTTTTTTTCGTTCGTTTTTTATTCTAAAAATATTGTTTAAACAGAAAAAATAAAAAATGAAAAAAAAAATAAAAAAAAAAATTATGAAAATATGATTATGTGGACATTTTTTAAACAACAGATATTTTTTTTTTTTTTTTTTTTTTTTTTTTTAAGGTTTGATTTATTTTAACAAATTATATTTTCTCTCCCTCAATCATTTTTATGACACCAACTTTAATTCAAACAGTCCTTTTTAAAAAAAAAAAAAATAAAAAAAATAAAAAATAATAATAAATATAATAAAATTAAGTAAAAATAAAAAAATAAAAAAATAATTAAATTAAAAATATTAATATTTATTTATTTTTATATTTAAATGTGGTAATGTTTTTGTAATGATAAACATTACACTACATTTTGTAAAATATATAATGTGTTACCACTAATTTTTTTTTTTTTTTTTTATTCAATTTACAAATTTATTTATTTTTCATTTATTATTTTTATTAATTATTAATTATTAATTATTAATTATTAAATGTAATTTAATTAATTTAATTAATTTAATTATTTTTATTATTTTTATTATTTTCATTATTTTTTTTATTTTTTTTTTTTATTAATTATTTATTATTTTTATTATCATAATTGTATAAAAAATGAGTAATAATAAGAATAATTTAACAATTATTTTAGTTCATGGTGCATGGGGAAATTCATTACATTGGAATGAAGTTTCAAAATCATTACTTAGAGATGGATATAAAGTTGTTGCTGTTGAAAATCCATTAACAAGTTTACAAGATGACATTAATAAAACAAGAGATTTAATAGATGCACAAGATGGAAAAGTTTTATTAGTTGGCCATAGTTATGGCGGTTCTGTTATAACTGGTGCTGGTAATCATGATAAAGTTGTTGGTTTAGTTTACATTGCCGCATTTGCTCCCGATGAAGGTGATAGTTTATTTGGTATTTTCAGCAGAAGAGAACAACCAAGTGGCGGTGCAAATATTTTACCAGCAGATAAAAAAGGATTCCTTTGGATTAACTATGATAAATTTCCAGAATCGTTTTGTCAAGATTTGCCAAAAGATGATGCTATGGTATTGTCAATTTCTCAAAAACCAATTCACTCAAATGGATTCTCTGATAAATTAAACTGTAAACCAGCATGGAGAACCAAACCAAGTTGGTACCAAGTTTCAAATAATGATAATATGATTCCACCTGAAACTGAACTTGAAATGGCAAAATACATAAATGCAAAGAAAATAATTCATCTAAATGCTTCACATGCTTCACTTGCATCACATCCAAAAGAAGTTTTTTCATTAATCACAGAAGCTGCCAATTCTTTAAATTCAAAACTTCCATCAAATTAAATCAAAAAAAAAAAAAAACAAAAAAACAAAAAAACAAATAAACTGATTAAAAACTTTTGGAAATCTTCAAAAAAAAAGAAATCCTTCACCTTTTTTTTTTTTTTTTTTTTTTCCAATATTTTGATTAATATTTTTATTAATTTAAAAAAAAAAATTGTTTTTTTTTTGATTTTTTTTTTTGTATTTTCAAAATTAATTTAAACTTTTTTTTTTTTTTTTTTTCGCTTTTCTTTTTTATTTTCATTTTTTTATTTTTTTATTTTTTTATTTTTTTATTTTTTTATTTTTTAGATAATATTAATATTATCTCTTTCAAATAAATTTATAAATTTACATTATTTAATATGGATATTTGAAATTTATTTATAAATTAATTAAAATAAAAAATAAAAAAAAAAAGACACAATTAAAAATAATAAAAAAAATTAATAATGAATAAAAACAATAACAATAATAATACACCAACATCATCATGGAAATCAGGAACTACTAAACCCACTACAACAACAACTACAACAAATACAACAACAACCAATAATAATCCTACTTCACCTAATAAAACACAAACATCAAATGATCTTGATATTGTATCAATATTATCAGCACCACCACCTTCTACTAAAAGAGTTTTCGATCCAACTTCTACACCAATAAAAGATAAAAGTTTGTATACATACATTATAATGGTTAAATAATAACACAAAAATAATAATACTTTTTTTTTTTTTTTTTTTTTTTTTTTTTTTAGAGAGTACAGGAAGCACAGGTAGTAATAGTTCAGGTAGTAATAGTAATTTATCATCACCAACTAAATCATTAACAATTGAACAACAACAACAGCAACAATCTATTGGAAGAAATAATAGTTTTAATATTGGTAGTTTAAAAGCAAATTCATTGAGTAATAGTTCAACAAGTATAGGTAGTGATGTTAATTTTATAAATGATCCAAAATTAAAAAATACAAATAATAATAATAAACAACAACAACAACCAATAAATAAAGAATTAATTGATAGTATATTAAATGATGATATTAATGATGATGAGGATGATGAAGTTGGTGAAATAATAATAAATAATAATAGTACTATAAATAATTTTAATTCTGACACAGAGTCAGATTCAGAGGAGGTCGATCCAGAGATTTTAAAGAAAATATTGAATGAGCAAGATGATGATATTATAATTGACGAAAGTATGACAGTGGATGATATTTTAAAAGAGGTTGCAACTCAAGAGGATCAAGAGGAGAGTGAACTATTGAATGAGTTTATAAAGTCACCAATTCTATCACAGATTCAACAGGAATTGGATATAATGGAATCACAGCAACCAATGCTATGGCAATCGAGAAACAATAGGTTGGTAGTGAATGGAATTGTAGTGGAACCACAATCCTATACAAAGATATCTGAACAATTATCATCGAGCGATATTAGAAAAGTGGTTGGATATCCAACATGTTTCACTGTGTCAAAGTTTATTTGCATTGGTACATCGCATGGGTATTTGATGATTTTCAACTTCAACCAAGAGTTACTATCGATTATCGGAGGTTCCATATGCTCTGATTGCGGCCCTGTCACCGCCATAGATTCGCCATCATGCAGGGTCAACGAGGACTGGCTGGTCAGCGGCCACCAGTCAGGCCATATCATACTGTGGGATATAGTGGGTGGCAAACCTATCAAGGTCATAGACAGAATCCATAAGTTGCCATTGGTACACTTGAAATTCTTTGCTGATGGCGCCAGATTCGTATCGTCCGATTCAAATGGTATCACTAATATCATCTCGATTACCAAAGGTTTCATGTCAATTGGTACCGATCAACAATTGTTACTAAATGGTAACTTAGGTCCAGTATTGTCCATCGCGTTATTATTACCAGGCAATCACGACCATCCAACTGATAGACAAGGTATTGTGGCATTAGCAACAAGTAGAAAAATATTAATTATTTCAACCTCAAGTGATGGTGTTTCAATTTTAAATAATAAAATTACAAAACCAAAAAATATTAATAATAATAGTGCATCAGAGGGAGGTAGTGGCGGAGCTTTACCATATTTATCATGGCGTAGAGTGATTTATAATAGATCATTAGGACATACTAAACCATTAGAACCAATACTTGCAATTGGTTGGGGTACATCAATTCAATTACTTCAAATTGTGACAGCACCAAATGATTTTAAATTTCAAGCACCAGAATTTATAGTTGTAGCAAATTATCAAACTGATCATACAATTTGTGGTTTGGAATGGTTAGATAGTCAAACTATATTATTCCAAAATTCAAAAGATGAATTAAGAGTATTTGATCCATTCGCATTGGAGGAGGTTGAAAGTGTTAATATCAAATCTATGCAATTAATTCATCATTCTAAATATCAAGGTATTTCAGTATACTCATTTCATAGTAGTATTAAAACATTGAAATCTAGAATTTATTTCTTGGGTTTAAATGGTTTATTCACAGCACATATTTTAACATGGATAGAGAGATTATCAATATTGACCACCAATGGCCAATGGTTTGAAGCATTATGTTTAGCATTGGATTTCTATGAAGGTAAAGCTAAAGCCTGCACAGGTCTATCAAGTAATACTGTGGATTCTAAATACATCACGTCAGAGAAAATCGTTGAAATCATATCAAACCTTTGTCAAAGCATTTTCAACATCACTCAACCGGAATTGTTGGCAGGTAAATCGTTAATACCAAAGAGCTACTATCAACAAATGGACCCTCGTATTGAATATCTCAACATTTACCAACAATTGGCATTGATTTCAATTGAATTTTGTATTGCTATAAAAAGAACCGATTTACTATTTGGTGAAGTTTTTAATTATTTCTTTGATAATGATATGAAGAGTTGTATATTGGATTTCTTGGAACCCTATATTCTAAATGATAGACTCACTCATTTAAACCCAGAGGTTATGCAATACATGATGACCTATTACCAAGATTTGGGTATATTAGTTAGAGCAGAACAATGTGTACTACATTTGGATATCTCTTCAATCGATTTTCATCAAACGGTGGTGTTATGTAGAAAACATGGGCTTTACAGCGCATTGATTTATCTCTACAATAAAGGATTGAATGATTATATCACACCAATGGAAGATATGATGGAAGTTGTAATTAAACCAAATAATTTAAATAATCAACCAACTGAAATGGATAAAAATTCAAAAAGTGTAGCACAAAGATTACTACTCTATTTACAACTTAGTCTATCGGGTAAATCATTTCCTAGTGGTCTAATAGCACCATCACGTGTTTTATCATTAAAATCTGAAATCTATGAATACCTCTTCCTTTGGAATATCGATCCTGATGATCCAACACCATATCCAAGAATTTATAATTTATTAAAAATGGATACAACTGAATTATTAAAAATTTTATCATTAGGTTTTTATGATAAAGGTTTTCAAATGTCACCAAATCAGCAACAGCAACCACAACAACAACAACAACAACAACAACAACAAAATGAAAATAATGAAAACTATTTAGATGAAACTATACCACAATTAAGTGTACCAAATTTACCATTAAATTTCCCAGTTTCAAGATCAAATTTAACAACATTTAATATGATCTCTGTATTATTATTAATTGTTATCGATAAGAGTCAACATCCTTATGAATTGAAACCAAATAATAAATGGCCATTTTCATTCCAACAACAAGGTCAACTGCTTTGTATATTAGGTAAAGTTTTCATTGATGGTTTATTTCGTGTTGATAATAATCTATTAAATAGAATCATTGGTATGTTATCAGTTACACCAATTGAAAATACACCAATGTTTGATTTAAAAACTAGACAAAGTGTATTATTAGATATTTTAAAGATTATACTCAATAATAATAATAAGAATAATAAGAATAATAATGGTGGTATGGCAAATTTAGGTAGTGATATAAATTATGATAAATTATTAGTTAGTTGTGAAGGTAATGAATTCTTTAAAGTTTGTCAATACATTTATAGTATAAAGAATAATTTCAATAGAATGATCACTTGTCAAATTAAAGATCCAGATAATAAACAACATTCATTCGATTATATTAGAGAGATTTTAGCAAGACCTTCACTAACAATTGAACAACGTGAAACTGTAAAAAATACATCAATTTCAAATTTAGCTCAACTCATTCTAATTGATAGTGTTAAAACTGCTCAATTAATTATGGATTGTTTCTCTAGTGATCATGAAAAAGTTTTAAGAGAATTAAGTTCATTTCCAAAATTACAATTTACATATTTACAAGGTTTATTTAAAAAAGGTACAACTAGTTCAAATAATAATAATGGCAATAATAATGGTAATAATAATAGTAATAATAATAATAATAATAATAACAATGGTAATGGTAATAATAATAATAATGACTTATCAATTATTCAACAATATGGAATACATATTTCACAAGAAACTCATGAACTTTATTTAAGATTAATGTGTAATTTTTCACCAGAATTAGTTATACGTTATTTATCATCAAATGATGATTATCCATTAGATAGTTGTTTAAAGATTTGTCAACAATTTAATAATTTGGAAGGTTCAATTTATTTATTAGAGAGAATTGGTGATGTTTTTAAAGCATTGGATATGTTATTATTGATATTGAAAGACAAGTTGGATGAATTATTGAAATACTATGTTCAAGTATTTGCAAATGTTAAACAATTAAAAGAATCTGATGGTAATAATAATTTACAAGCACCAAGTAAGCAAGAGAAACAAGTGATGACTGATCTTTATTCGGCCATTTCATTATGTCAACGTAATTCACCAAAATTACAAGATTCAGAGAATGAGCCATTATGGTTCAGATTATTCGATACCATTGTAACTTGTATTCAAAGAATTAAACAGCAATCGAATCAAGGTGTTTTTAGTAAACAATCGGCAATCTATTGGAAATCTTTGAATTTCCTCTCGAAATTAGTTCATTCAATTTTAAATTCAATGATGGGTTATGTTGCATTGCCTGTGATTCTCTCAAGAATTGTCAATGAATATGGTGGTAATGAGTTGGGTGATTTCAAATCAATTATCACCGATATGATGGATACTTGTACTTTTGAAACTATAATCTTAAAGACTGCAAATGACTTGATTCAAGCTGATATGTTCTCTGCCACTCAAACTTTTGTTGAAAAATTATCACGTGCTTACACTCCAAACATTTCAAAATGTGGTATGTGCTATCGTCCACTAAGTGAAGCTCCAATAGCAAAACAACAACCAAATCATACTATGGCACTTGATACATTAATTGTATACCAATGTAATCATACTTTTCATTCTGAATGTCTTGGAAAACATAAAGTTTGTCCATTATGTTCAAAAGAAAAAGAACGAAAGAAATTACCATCATCATTAACTAGCAATAATAATAATATCAATAATAAAACAGTACATCAACAACAACAACAACAAAAAGAAAAAGAAAAAGAAAAAGAAGATGAAGAATTATTAGATGCTGTCAAATTTGATGTATCAAAATATGAAAAAGAGAAAACTCAAAAGGAAACTGCTAAATATATGGAAAGATTAGAAAATTATTCAAAATTAAATAGACGTATTGGTTATAGTAATTATACTGCTTTTAAATCTTTTGAAAGTCATGATAAAGAACAAAAAAGTCAAAAACCAAAAGGTAGAGTACAACAACATATGCAACAACATCAACAACAACAACAACAACAACAAAAACAAAGACAAAGAAGATAAAAACAATAAAATAAATAAATATATAAATAAAATTAAAAAAAAAAAATAGTGGTATTACAAAAAAAAAAAAAAAAAAGAAAAATATATATATATATATATACAGTTTATAGGGGAGTGAATAATCTTTTATTTATTTTATTAATTTAATTAATATAAGAATTATTATTAGTATTATTTAATTTACTATTTCTAATTGAATAAACAAAATAAACAATTGTACCAACAACTGTCCAAATTGCCATACGAATAAAACTAGCTGAATCTAAATGCATAATGAAATAGGTATTGATAATTATACCAAGACATGGAATAATTGGAACTAATGGACAAAGGAAATAATTACATGTACTTTTATCTAATGTTTGTTTTTTGAAACAAAGGAGGATGATAAGAGCTAATTGGATCACTGCCAATACAATTTGAATCCAAATTTTCCAACCATTATAACTTGCAGCACCAAATACACAAGCGACTACAAATAAGACAAAGAGTACTAATGTGGATGGAATTGGACCATTTTCTGAGCCATCCTCATTTCTATATCTCATTACGACCACACCGGCGCAAACACAAGTGAATGCAAGTAAAGTACCAATACTAATCATATTAGTTAAATTATCTAAATCTAATACGATAGCGAGTAATGAAGCAAAGCCACAAGTGAAGAGAATACCAAATACTGGAACTTGTTTTTTATTTAATTCACCAAATTTCTTGAAGAATAAACCATCTTTGGCCATTTGGAGGTAGATACGTGGTTGACCAATTAAGCAACATAATGTTGAGGCGGTTAATGAAGTTAATGTACCAAATGCAATGATCATAGCTGCCCATTTCATATCCAAACCATTGTGAATGAATGCATCGGATAATGGTGAACCTTGGCTAACTTCACGGAAATTAACCATACCAGAGAGTACCAATGTTACACCAATGTAAAGAGAGGTTGCAATAACTAAGGAACCGATAACACCAATTGGAAGATCACGTTTTGGATTCTTAACTTCACCTGCCAATGTTGTTACTGAATCGAATCCTACATAACTAAAGAATACCACTGAACATGCATTGAAAACACCATCGAAACCAAATGGAAGGAAAGGAGTCCAATTTTCAACTTTAACATAGATTGAGCCCAAAACAATGAAAAAGAGAATTGTCAAAATGTTGATACATGTAATGATCATATTGAATCTAGCGGAATCTTTAATACCAAATACCAAAATTATTGTACAAAATACAATTATAAGTGGTGCAATTGGATTAATGTTAATCCAATCATTAATTTGATAACCTTGGATAAATTGTGGTGTTTTAGCACCGAAAATTGAGAAAATTACACTAAAATAACCAACCCAACCCCTTGCTACCGCCGATGCTGAAATGGCATACTCTAGTGTAAGATTCCACCCAACGAACCAACCCATATATTCACCCAATGAAACGTAGGCAAATGTATAGGCACTACCAGATGCTGGAATACGAGCTGAGAATTCCGAATAACAAAATGCGGAAATTAAACAAGCAATTGCAGAGAATAAAAATGATAACAATGTACCCGGACCTGCATAGGAGCTAATCGCAATACCAATGGATACAAAAACACCTGCTCCAACTGTACTACCGATACCATAGGAAATGATATCAAATACCGTTAGACATTTATTCAAATTTCCTTCACCATTGTTGGTTTGTTGATTGTTGTTATCATCATCATCTTGAAATCCATTGACTGGGTATTTTCTAATCAATGAATTTAAACTATAAATTTTTCTATTTTTAAGTAGAGGTATATTTTGTTGCTCGCTTGATCGATTCAAGTAACTGGCCATTCTTTAATTGGGTTTTGATTAATAATTGTTGAGAAATTAATTTTCGTTTTTTTTTTTCTATATTAAAAAAATAAATATATTATATATTTATATATTTATTTAGTTTTAATATTATTTTATTGTGTGAATACAATTGTAAAAGAATTTTTTAATTTTTCAATTTATACCAAAATTTCGGCCGAAAAAATAAAAAAAAAACTACAAAATGTTTTTTAATTTTTTTTTTTTCCGACCCTTTTGATCAGTTTAAATAAAAAAAATAAAATAGATTTTTTTTCACCTAAAAAAGTGAAAAAGATATTTTTTTGTTTTTTCAAAAATGATTAGTTTTTTTTGTTATTTTTTTAAGAATTTTTTTAATATTGTGCAAACCAGCTCATCAAATAATTTTTTTTAATTTTTTTTGGGCACTACCCAGATTTTTTCATCATTATTACATCATATTAATTATTTTTAGTTTTAATTTATTTTAGAATTTCATACCAATCTTATCAAAAAACAATGATCAATTCTCAAATATTTAACATTTTTATAATTAACCCAATGTTTTGGCTTTTGAGAATGGAATGGATTTTGAAATAGCTAAGGATACTTCACATCCTAAATTCAAAAAATGTAAAAAGATCTTGAGATTTTTTTTTTTTTTTTTTATAATACTAATTTATATTTAATATAGCTATATATAATAAATCATTTTAAAAATAAAAAGTTAAAAAAATAAAATAAAAAAATAAAATAAAATGTTTAATTATTTAAAAAGAAATGGTTATTTATTTAAAGGATATTAATAAAGAAAGTAATAATTAAAAATAAAAAATTCCATTTCAAATTGTTTTATAAGAAAAAGAAAATTTACATTTATTTTAAGGTAATTTATATTTATAAATATTAGATAATAATGAATGAGATGAATTTGAATTTATATATGTACATATTCTAGTTTTATTTAATATTGATGATGATGATGATGATGATGATGATGATGCAGATGATAAAGTTATTTGACCACTTGGATTGTTTGGTGAATTTGAATCATTAATTTCTATTTGTTCAATTAATTCCTCATCACAATTACGATTTAATAAAACTCTATAACTTTCAAAATCCCATATATAAAATCCTTGGCCTTCAATATGATCAATATTAAAGAATGAAGCATCAGTTATGATATTTTTAACACTTGTAAATAATGCTTGTAACCATTGACCAGAATAAGTCAATGGTTTATTAATTTCATTATAAAAGAAATCTTTAGTGATTGGGTTTGTATCTGTTGCATCCAATGGAGTCAATAATAATTTGGGACCCAATGACGATACCATGATTTGAAATGCCTTTATATCAACAAAGAGGTTAAACTCTGCCACTGTATTATTCCTATACGTGAATATATTTGCTGGCGCGTCAATTGTACCACCCATTTGTGAGACCAATTCAATATTATCCACTACGTTGGGATACAAGGTTAGCAATATAGCCAAATCAGTGGCGGGTCCTGCTGATAGAATTTCAATTGGTTCATTTAATTCTAATAATTCTTTATTGATTTTTACGAATAATTCAGTACATGACATATTCGTTGGTACTAAACCATTGGTATTATTATTAAAATACTGATCTTTAGTATACCATAATGTGTCACCGAGTGCTCTAACTTGGTTATTTGTTGCATTTAAAATACTGATCTCAAAATTTAATGCTGAATCCAATGGTATTGATGAACCTAATGCCACAGGTATTGATAATAATTCTTTATATCTATCATTATCTTTCTCTGTCATAAAGTTAAAAACTTTGAAAATAGTATCTAATCCAATTGCTCTCGTTGTAAATCCTGTACCTGAAACACAAATACCTCTTAATTTAAATTCTGAATCATTTGATAATATTGATTGTAATGCTATTATATCATCAATATTTGCATCAGTATAAAAAAATAAATTTCTTTTTTTTAAAATATCTTCATTTTTATCATTTTCTATATTAATTTTTAAACTACAAATATAAAAATTATTAAAAATTATTAAAATTAAAATTATAGATAATAATTTATATATCATTTTTGTGTTTGAAATAATTTCCCCTTAAAAAAAAAAAAAAAAAAAAAAAAAAAAAAATTTATAAAAAAAAAAACAAAAAAAAAATAAATAAAATTAAAATTAAAAATAAAAATAGGTTTTGTTGGTATAAAAATTTTATTTGGTTTTATATGGGGCCAACTTTTTAATATCCGGATATTAAAAATTTCAGCATTAAAGTGGTGAAAAGTAATTTTATGTGGCGGTGTCTTGTTGGTAAAAAAAAAAAAAAAAAAAAAAAATTGTTATTTTTTACTATTTAAACTTTCCTTTTTTAATTTTATATTAAAACCTTTCATTATTTCCATAAATTGAAATATCTCCTTAATATTTATAGATTTTTTAATTTTCTTTGTAAATAAATTTTTACATTTTATTTTAGGATATCTTACTTCTTTCAGAGATAACTATTAAATTTTTTGTTAAAACAACATATTACAAATTCTTATAAAATTTAGATAAAAAAAATCCAAATAAGATTTGATTTTGTTATCATTAAAAATTTCTCAAAATCTTTTTGTAAAATTCAAGATTTAATTTTTAATTTTATATATTCATTTATTTTTTTATTTATTAATTTATTTTATCTTTTTTTTTTTTTTTTATTTTTTTTTTTATTTTAAAAAAAGTTAAAAAGTTACTATGTCGGAATTGTAGAAATAATATAACTCATTTTTTTTTATTTTTAATAAAAACTATTTTAATTGATTTCATAATATTTCAAAACATTTAACAGACTATATTAATAGGTTTTTCATTAAAATAACATAAATGTTCTTTAAATAAATTTAATATGAACAAAGTAATTATAATTTAAAATTATAAAATTATAAAATAAATTATTTCATTCATAGTTTGGTATTTTGATGCACCACAACAACCACTTTTTCATTTTTTTATTTTTTTGTAAAATTAAAAACCAATAATAAATAGTGTTTTTTTTACAATTGTTTTAAAAAATGGGGTATTGATTTTTTCAATCTTTATTTTTTTATTTGATAATTTTTGGGTTTTTTTTTTTTTTTTTTTTTTTTTTTTTTTTTTTCTTATATATTTGACAATAGTTATTTTTTTTTTTTTTTTTAAATTTTTTACAAACAAATAAATTTATTTAAAATATGCCCACAGAGATTAAAATGATTATTAAAAATGGAGAAGGAGAATCAAAAATAATTGGAAAAGGTAATATAAAATGAATTAAATTATAAATAATTCAACATGTTGAATTAATTCCAATAACTAATTATTTTTATAAAATTTAGCAATCACTTTACCAACTCCAAAAATTTTCCCACAACCATTTTTTATACGTTTATCTGAATATACATCAGAAGGTAATCTTTGGGATAATGAAAATTTTGAATTCAATTCTGGAAAGGTTGAATGCAATGGAGAAGATTATGATCTTGCCCCATCAACTTGTTCATTGGCCAAATTTGATGAAGATGATGGTTCAAAAAAATTGATATAAGAATAATGCCAACTAGACCTCTTGGAAATGATTTACCATATTTTAATTAAAAAATATATATTATTGTTTCGTTATAAAAAAAAAAAAAAAAAAAAAAAAAAAAAAAAAAAAAAAAAAGAAAATCGGTCAAGAAGTCCTTAACTATCACTGTTATTTTTTTTTATTTATTTATTTGTTTTTTTATTTATTTATTTATTTATTTTTAATTTACAATGTATATATTTTTTTTTATTTTTTATCTATTATTGTATTCAAATAAAGTTTTAATGGTTATAGATTTTTTAAGAATTAATCTTTTTAAATAAAGTATATTGAATAAACCAGATAAACCAATTAAAACTAAAAATGAATGTAAACCTCTATTAATTTGTATGAACCTTTTCTTTTTATTTGTAATTATATAATAATTTGATAAATCTGTTTTTACAAATAATAATGAGATTGCATCAATTGGTAGTTGAGAAGTAGTTTTAAAATCTTCAATAATTGTTAACTCTACAATTGGTTTATATTTATCATCATCATCATTAATCATTAAATAATCTAATTCTGATTGATCTAACCATGATTTTAATAATCTTGGTTCTAAAATTGCTTCAATACCATCATCAATACCACCACCACCACCACCACCACCACCACTACTACTTTTTCCACCCTCTTTATTTGGTTTCTTTACAATTGCAACTTTTGGTTTTATCTTTTTAACTCTTTCAATAAACTGATTAACATCATTTGATCTCTCTCTGTACATTCTTTTTATTAAATAGTTATCTCTAATACCATCAAATATTAAA
Source organism: Dictyostelium discoideum AX4 (assembly GCF_000004695.1). Taxonomy (NCBI): domain Eukaryota; phylum Evosea; class Eumycetozoa; order Dictyosteliales; family Dictyosteliaceae; genus Dictyostelium; species Dictyostelium discoideum. The sequence goes on from NC_007092.3 coordinate 409,216, forward strand.
TTATAATATGAAATAAATAAAATTATTAAATTTATAAAAAATGGCTAATAATAAAAAATGTTAATATAATATAAAATTAAATAATAATAATTTTTTTTTTTTTTTTTTTTTTTTTTTTTTTTTTTTTTTTTTTTTTTTTTCTTTAGTTCGTAATTACAATTAAATTAAATTTAAAACCAAAATAATATAATGAAAAATAAGAACCAATATAAAATAATTGAAAAATTGATAATAAAATTGAATTCATTGGTTTCTTTGTATAATTATACCAAATGTTTCTACCCCATAAATCTAAACCAGATTCAATGACATCGTTAGGATCATCATCTTCAAAATTTTCGTCATTCTCTTGTTCGAATAATGAATAATTTTGACCATCACCATTATTTAAAGTGTTTGCATCCTTTATTAATAATACCAATACTATTACTAACATTGAAAATGAGAATACAATAGTTGCAATTATAAAATACCAATTATAAGTTATTCCCCATTCTAATGTTGTTGTTGTTGTTGTTGTTGTTGTTGTATCACTAAAACTACCTTTAAAATAATTAAATGATTCTTTTAAATTACAAATTGTTGTATTTCCTTTATCAACTATATTACTTTTAATAAATCCATTCTTTAAATCACTACATAATGTTTCTCTTAAACTAATAATAATAAATGAAAATTATTAGTGTGTGTGCGGGTATGAAAAATTAAAAATTAAAAATTAAAAATTAAAAATTAAAAAATTAAAAAAAATTAAAAAAATAAAAAATTAAAGATAAACTTACTTTAAAGGAAAAATACAAATTGAAACAATTAAAAATAATGGTATAGTAATTAGCATCATTATACCAAATATAGTGAATGCTTTTTTTACAAGGTCTACTTTTAATACTGAAGCTAAAATGTACATATATCCTAATAATGGTAAAAAGCATAACTAATTTTAAAAAAAATATATATTTATATATTTTTAGTAAAAACATTATTATTATTATTATTATTATTATTATTATTATTATTATTATTAAAAAATTAATTAATTTAAATAATAATTATTATAATTATAATTACAATATTTATAGGAATAATTTGAAATAATATAAAAGATGAATTAAATTGATTCAATTGTGAATTTGAATTAAAATCGGTATATTTACTAATAGTATATGGAATACATGTTGTTTTATTATTATCAATCATACAACTATCTATTTTATATACACTCCCAGAAGAAAACCAAAGTGCAATTGATAATATCCAAAATGGAATTATAAATATTGCTTTAGAATAAAGCCTTCTCTTTATTGCATCTGACCTCATTATCAATATTAATAATTAATAATAAAAAAAAAAATATTTAAATATTATAGTGAGGAGATTTTTTTTTTTTTTTTTTTTTTTTAAAATATTAAAAAAAAAAAAAAAAAAAAAAAACTTTAAAATTAAAAAACCAAAATCAAAAAAAAAAAAAAAAAATTTAAGGTTTTTGAAAATCAAGGAAATTTTTAATTTTAAGAAAAAAGGGGAAAAATAAAAAAAAAAAAAAAAAAAAAAAAAAAATTTTAGGTATGTAAAAATTATTTTATGGAAAAATAATAAAAAGTTTCTATTGTTCTTTCTTTTAATTTAAAAAAAAAAAAAAAAAAAATTTTCAAAGCTAAATATAAAATATATGTATTGAACAAAAAAAAAAAAAAATAGAATTCTTTTTTTTTAAAATTTAAGGAATTTTTAAAATTGATAAATTTAAAAATTTTAATCAAATTAAAGAGACAACATACAATGGAATAAAATTGGTTTCCATGGAATAAACAGAAAGATCTTTCCAACCATTTAAAAAAATAGAAAATTAAAAAATTCGTTGAAAACTCAATAACTCTGTTTTTTTTTCAAAAATATTTGTTTTGGTTAAATTTTATTTTTTTTTTTTTTTTTTTTATTAAAATTTTATTTTTTTTTTATTTTTTTTATTTTTTTTTTTATTTTTTCACATTTAAAGAATCTTTTTTTAAATTTTTTTTTTTTTTTTTTTGTAAATGAACTTTTTAATAAAACAAATTTTAAAAAATAATAATAATAATAAACAAATATTTATTAAAAATATTTTAAATAATAATAAACAAATAATCAATAAATTTTATACAACAACCAAAAATAAAATGTCAAATAAAGCAAAGATTGAAGTATTTCCAGAATTAGAATCAGCAACTGGTCAAATGATTATTATTGATGAACAAACAAAGAAATGTGCAATCTTAGATTCAGTATTAAATTATACACAAAACAATGGTAGAACCTCAACAAAGGATGCAGATAAATTAATTGCCTATATTAAAGAGAATCAATTGGAACCAGAATGGATCTTAGAGACACATATTCATGCCGATCATTTATCAGGCGCACATTATTTAAAGGGAATCTATCCAAATGCAAAGACAGCAATTGGCGAGGGTGCAAAAATCGTTCAAAAAACATTCAAAACCATATATAATTTAGAACACACTTTTCCAACTGACGGCAGTCAATTTGATAAGTTATTCACAGATGACGAAAGATTCACGATTGGTAGTTTACAAGTTAGAGTTATATCAACACCAGGTCATACACCAGCATGTGTAAGTTACTACATTGAAAACGATTCAGTATTTGTTGGTGACACTATGTTTATGCCAGATGTTGGTACTGCACGTTGCGATTTTCCAAATGGTTCCGCTGAAACACTATGGACATCAATGAAAAAGATTTTAGAATTACCAGAGACTGTCAAAGTTTACGTTTGCCATGATTACCCACCTCAAGAACGTGGTATCACCTTTTTCACAACAATTGCTGAACAAAGACTCTCTAATAAACATATCAAAGATTCCGTCACTAAAGATGAATTTATCAAAATGAGAACTGAAAGAGATGCAACCCTCAAAGCACCACAATTACTCCTTCCATCAATTCAAGTTAATATTCGTGCTGGTGAATTACCACCAAAAGAAGATAATGGTATTTCTTATATTAAAATCCCATTAAATTATTTAAAACAATAAAAAAAAAAAATAATAATAATAATTAATAATAAAAAACTGTATTTATTTATTTCTTTTTAAAAATTAACATTTTTGCATTTGTTGGTGCATCATAATTTACAAATTTATTTAATTCTATAATTTCCATCTAAATTAAAAAAAAAAAAAATATTAATAATTAAATTTTTAATAAATAATAATAATAATTTAATTAAAACTTACAGTAAAATTATATTTTTCAGAAACTGATAATAAGGTTGGGAAATGATTTTTACGATCTAAAAATGATAAATAAAATGTACCTTTACCACTTGATTTATTTGTTTTTAAGATTGAATCAACTGTAAAGAATAATGGTTCAATTGAAGAATCAACATAAATTAAATCAGAACCAATGATAGTATTAAAATTATATTTTGTTGAATATTGTTGAATGAAATGAGTTAATGTTGGTTGATTATCACCCCAATATAATCTTTCAATTGAGATTCTATCATTATTGTTATTAAATAGTTTAGAATTGGAATTAACATTATCTCTTAATAATGGTAACGATTTTTCATCACCATCTGAAAATAATGTAAAATTTGAATATTTTGATGAAACTAAACCACATAATCCAACACCTGATCCTAATTCAACAATATCTTTTCCAATGAATTCTTCTTTAAATTTTGAAATATATAATGATAATATTCTACTTGCTGGCCATGGTAATAATCCTGTTGATGGTTGTACATTTACATTTTGTAATCTAAAAATAAAAAAATAAAAATAAATATAAAAGGGGTGTGGTGTGTAAGTATGACGATTTTTTTATTTTTTTTTTTTTTTTTTTTTTTTTTTTTTTTTTTTTAAAAAAAACCCACTCTTGTCCCTCAATTTCAATTTTAATATCATCATAAAATTCATATTTATAAGTTTCAAATCCCTCTTCAATTAAATATCCATTTAACCCAATCTCTTCATCAGAGTTGTCACTGTTTATTTCATTTTTATTTATTTTGTCCATAGACTTTTTACCAAAGAAAAAAAAAAAAAAAAAAAAAATGAAAAATATGAAAAATATGAAAAAAAAAAAAACAATAAAATAAATAAAAATTATTTTTTATTTTTTTTTAATAAAATTATCTTTTATGTATGAAAAAAAAAAAAATAAATAAATAAAATAAAATTAAAATTATCAACTTCACATGTAGATGTACCACAAATAAAAAAAAAAAAATACCATTATTAAAAAAAAAAAAAAAAAAAAAAAATTTAGCTTAGAAACAAAGGAGTTGGTTATATATATTTTTTTTGTTTTTTTGGTTGCGGCTAAAAATAATTATTTTTTTTTTTTTTTTTTTTTTTATTTTTTATTTTTTTATATTTTTTTTTTTTTTTTTCATTTTTTTCATTTTTTTTTCATTTTTTTTTTTTTTTTTTCTTTTTATTTTCACCACCACATTAAAAATTTCATATATTTTTTTAATTTAAAAATAAATTAATAAATCCACATTAATAAAAAATTAAAAAATTAAAAAACAATAAATTAATTAATATAAATTTAATTTAATTAAATCTTGATAAAAATAATTTTAATTTTAAAAAATAATATAAAAAATATATAAAAAATAAAAATAAAAAAATAATAAAAAAAAATGTCAACTAAACTATTTGTTGGACAAATTCCAAAATCATTTAATGAAGAAGAGATTAAAAATTTATTTACCAATATAGCTAATATTGAATCAGTATCATTGATAAAGAATAAAACTACCAATGAGCCACAAGGATGTGCATTCGTATCAGTACCATCACGTGAGGAAGCCGACAGAGCCATTGAGCAATTACATAATAGTAAGAAATTCCAAGGCGTATTAAACAACTTACAAGTAAAGTATGCCGATAGTGAGCAAGAGAAATTGGCTAGTAAATTATTCGTTGGTATGCTACCCCGTTCCTACGAGGAGGAGCAAATTAGGGAGTTGTTTGAGCCACATGGTGTTGTTGAGGATATTTGTATTTTACGGGGCCCCAATTCCGAGAGCAAGGGATGCGGTTTCATAAAGTTTGACAACAGAGAATCTGCTCTCTCTGCCATTGCAACTTTGAATGGTATGAAATTGGACGGTTCACCAAACCCATTGGTTGTAAAATTCGCTGATACTGAAAAAGATAAGAAAAAGAAACAAAAACAACAACAAATTCAAATTCAAATGCAACAAAGACAACAACAACAGCAACAACAACAACAACAACCATCTCATCAACAACAACAATCTCATCAACAATCTTTTCAATCACAATATCAACAACCTGTAGTTAATCAATTCCCTCCAAAAATGAATCAACAACCATTCATTGTTAATCCATATTTTGGTCAAATGCCAAATTTTAATTTTATTCCAAGTAGTAAGTAATTACTTTTTTTCTATTTTTTTAATATTTTAATAATATATATATTTATAGTAATTTTATTTTATTTTATTTTATAGTTGATTCATCACCATCATTATTAGGTACACCACCAATTATTGGTGATGGTATTTATGATATATATTCAAATTCACAATTTGATAATAAATATAATAATAATGGTGGTATGGGTGGTAATGGTGGTAATAATGGTAATATGTATGGTAGAAACTTTAACAATGGTAATAATGGTCCAATGGGTGGTATGAATGGTAATGGTATGAATAATGGTGGTCCAATGGGTAATGGTATGAACAATGGTGGTCCAATGGGTAATGGTATGAATAATGGCGGTCCAATGGGTAACGGTATGAATAATGGTGGTCCAATGGGCAATGGCATGAATGGTAATGGTATGAATGGTAATGGTATGGGTGGTCCAATGGGTAATGGTATGAATAATGGTATGGGTGGCATGAATCAAGGTGGTCCAATGGGTAATAAAAAGAATCAAAGTGTTGGTCCACAAGGTTCAAATCTATTCGTTTACAATATACCAAATTACTTCTCTGATAATGATTTACTTGGACTATTCCAACAATATGGTATTGTTGTAAGTGCTAAAGTTTATGTTGATAAAAATACTGGCGTTAGTAAAGGTTTTGGTATGTTTTTTTTTTTTTTTTTTCCTCTCTCCTTTAATTTATTTAACTAATTTATTAATAATTTTATTTGTCTCTCTCTATCTTTCTCATTTATAGGTTTTGTATCATATGATAATCCAGCTTCTGCAAATTTAGCTATTTCTAATTTACATGGTCAAATGATGGCAGGTAAAAAATTGAAGGTTTCACTCAAGCAAACTTCTGGTCAAGGTTCCCAACCATATTAAAACAAAAAAAGAAAAGAAAAAAAATAATAATGAAGAGGAGGGGAGAGAGAGGATAGGAAAGAGAGAGGAATATTAGGGCGATAAAAAGGTAGGGGAAGAGTTTAGCAGACAGGAATTGAGAGAGGAGAATTTAGGGAACAGGGATACAGGGATTTTTTTTTTATTTGTACATTTTATTTTATTTTTTAAAAAATGGGTTTCCATTGCCGCATTTGTTTCCAATTCAATCATAACAATTAATAATAACAATAACAATAACAATAACAATAACAATAACAATAACAATAACAATAACAATAACAATAACAATAACAATAACAATAATAGTAATAATAATAACAACAACAACAACAACAACAACAACAAAATAATAGTAATAATTTTAAATAATAGTAATAATAGTCAATAACCACCAATAGTTCAAATAGTGCACACCAAGCGATAACAAAAATTCATCGAATGAAAAACACAATCACGCACCACTGCCAATTTGTCGATAACAATAACAATTAATCAATCAATCAATTATTTGGTTTTTGGTTTTTGGTTTTGGGTTTTTTTTTTTTTTTTTTAATTTATTTCTTTATTTTTCTCTCTATTTATTTTTATCTCTATTTATCATTATTTATAATATCCAAAAAAAAAAAAAAAAAAAAAAAAAAAAAAGAAGAAAAAAAAAGTGGTGTGGTGTGCGTGTATAAAAAAAGATTGTTTTGATGTTAGTGGTAGTTAGTATTTATAGTTTTTTTTTGCTTAAAAAATGGTGGTTTTATTTATATACATATATCTTCACTTCTTTGGCGTTTTTGTTTAAAGAATTTTAATTTTAATTTTTAATAATAATAATAATCATTTTTGTTTAAAAAAAAAAAAAAAAAAAACAATTGTGTTCTTTATTCTTTTTATTTATTTTTTTTTCTCATTATTATTATTTTTTTTTTTTTTTTTTTTTCTTTCTTTAATTTATTAATTGTAATTCATTTCATTTTTTACAAATAAAGTTTATTAGTCATGTTTAATTATTTTATTTTGTTTTATTTATTTTTTTTTTTTAAAAATTTGATTGTGGATTAATTTGTTTTTTTTTTTTTCATAGTCCATTATTTATTTATTTATTTATTTATTTATTTATTTATTTATTTATTTATTTATTTATTTATTTATTCATTTATTATATCCAAATGTGTTTATAATAATTGTTATTGTTTAAGCAAATAATTTTTTTTAATCACCGTGATATGATTTTGATAATTAATTAGATTAATAATTGCTTGTTTTATTTGTTTATTATTTTTAAAAACAAAGAAGATAATAAATTGTGTTTTTTTATTTTTGAATTGTTATTTATAACTTTTTTTTTTTTTTACTGGTAGGTAATTTTATTTTCAATTTTACTAACAAATAAAGAGTTTCAAGAAAAAAAAAAAAAACTATATTATTTTTACTTAAAAAATAAAAAACAAAATAAACCAAATAAAATTATTATTATTATTATTATTATTATTATTATTATTATTATTATTATTATTATTATTATTATTATTATTATTATTATTATTATTATTATTATTATTTAAAATGTATTTCTTTATTTTTTGTTTTTTTTCTTATTGTTTGTTGATGAAATTATTTTGGATACCTTTTTTATTAATTGGAATTTCCAACTCTTCAATTTCTTCTTCATTTGATTTTTTGGATTCAGTTTCATTATTGCTTTTAGTGGTATGAACATTTTTATAAAAAATTGTGTTAACTGTTTTATTTAATAAATGATTTGGAGGTTTATTAATGTTTTGATGAAGAATTGATTGGTTAAAGAATTTTGGAGGTTTTGTAGGTTTCGAGGATGATAAAGATGGAATTACTTTTGTGTTTAAAGAAACATTACTTTTAACATTATTATTTTTATTGCTATTAAAACTATTAATCATAGAATTATTTTTATTATTATTATTATTATTATTATTATTATTATTATTATTATTAGCTAGATGTTCTTTTTTTAATGTTAAATCAATTATTTTAGTTTTTAAATCATTATATTCTTTAAATTCTTCATCTTTATCATAGATTTCATTATCAAATCTATTATTTTTTTCTTTTATTAAAATTATTTGATTTTCTTTTTCTTTTTTTAATTGAATAATTTGGGAAAGGTTGTCTTTTTCATCTTGTAATGATTTTAAAAGAAATGAGTTTGAGGAGTTTTTTTTTTTATTATTATTTAAAAGTTGATTTGTAAATTGAGTAATCTGATTTAAATGATTATTATTTATCATTATTCTTTTTTCATTTAACATTAACATTACTTTTTCAACATTACAATATTCTTCAATAAAACTATAAAAACTATTTACACAATTTATATATTTTGATCTATTAAATTACAAAAAAAAAAAACAACAATATTAATATAAAATCTATATAGATTTTTTAAATATTTAATTTAATTATACTTTAATATTATAATTACCTTTCTTCTTTTCTTTTTTGAATAATCTCATTTAATTTTATATTTAATTTATCTATTTGAATTTGAATTTTACAAATTTCTTGTTTTTTCCAATCAAACCTATCCACTAAAACATTTAATGTTTGTTCTGATTTTATTAAATCACTTTTTAAAAGTTTTAATAATATATATATATAAATTTTTTTTATTTTTTTATTAAAAAATTAATTTTAAACTTACATTTCTAATAATTCAATTTCTCTTTGTACTCTTGGATTATCAATCTCTAATTGATTGATTTCATTTTTTATTTTATTTAAAGAATCAAATTTAAACTTTAATTCATTTGTAATTGAATAATAATTTTCATTTAATCTTTCTAAAAAATCTAAATAATTAGAATCTTTATCATTATTATTACTTTCATCAAAATTTAAAATATTATTTATTTCTTCCATTATTTGTTACTGCTGTTGTTTTAGATAAAAAAAATAAAAAAATAAAAATAAAAAAAAAATAATAAAATAAAATAAAATAAAATAAAAAAAAAAAAAATAATAATTTTAACTTAAAATGAATTGATTGTTTAAACTACTTTTTATATATTTAATTTTTTTTATTTTTTTTTTATTTTTTTTTTATATTAAAAAAAATTAATTATTTATTTAATTATAATAATCATTCTAGATTGATTATTAATTATACCAAATTAGTATATATAAAATATTATTTATAATAAATTTATTGTTTTGAAGAAATTGAAATTTTTTGAATATCTAAAATAAAACCTTGACCAAAAATTCTATTTCCAAGTATAGATTTTTCATCATGGAATTTTAATTCTTTTTCTAAATTTGTTGGATCATAATATTTATTTGAAGGATCATCTAAACGAACTAAAGCCATATTTTTACCAGCGATAGTTGCATCCAATATTGAAAAGACACCAAAACAAACTTGAACGCCAGTTGGAAAGGCCAAAGTTTCAACACCGCCTTTTGACATTATCAAAGAACCACCTCTTTCAACCAACTGTTGATCTCCAACCAATTGTGAGAAATGACCAACTTGATCAACTTTGAATACTTCCTTATCATCGAGATACCAATGAATGGATTTCTTTTCACCATTATACTCAACCGAGACATCATTGAATTTCGACTGATCCTTGATATCAGCTACGGGGATAGTGTAAACAAAGGCGGCGTAATTGCCCAACTCTTCACCTCTTGAAAATGGTAAACGTTCATAGAGTGCGTAAAGCTTTGAGTTTGAAATCATGAAATCTGCAACTATACTAGTCTTAAAATCCAATACATTCAAAGAACCACTAGCAAATCTTATCTCACTTTCAATATCATCTTGCTCAACCAAGTCCAATGGAAATGGGTGATTCTTATTACCCAACGCTTTACCACGAATTGAAAAATTCGAGAATAAACTACCACCTTGTGGAATTGAAAATACTTGATTAGAAACTGCTAAATATTTAATATGATCCAATACACTTAATTCAGTAGTTAAAGTGAATGGATTCGATTCCAATCTAATATACCCATCCTCTTTTGACAACGTACCTTGCTCAGCAACGAATGAACCAAATTGAAAATTATTCCATTTTCCATCTACACCACCACTACCACCACCACTACCACCACCAATATTCAATTTATTTAAAACAGTAATACCCAAATCTTTTAATTTAGCAAAATTTGAAAAATCAAAAGTTTCCATTAACTTCATTTTCAAATCACCTATGGCATCTTTAGTATGTTCAAGGACTTTTTCAGTATCTTCTTTCCCACTATTTAAATTGTCTTTTAAATCATGTGATTTTGATTTTATATTCTCTTTTAAATCTTTTGATTTCTCTTTAACTTTTTCAAATTTTGATTTTGAACCTTGTTTTAATTGTTCCTTTTTCTCTTTAAATTGATTTGATAAATCATCTACCTCTTCATTTAAATTATGATGATGGAGATGTTTATTCTTTTCTTGATTAAAAGTTTCTTTTCTATCTTTTAAATCTTGTTCAAGTTTATCTTTATATTGATCTTTTTTCTCTTTAATATCGTCAATGATTTTATTTGATTTATCTTTTAATTGCTCTTTTTTCTCTTTACCTTTTTCTTTTAATTGTTGACCTTGATTCTCAATCTTTGTAGTTGTCTCTGATTTAAACTTTGAAAATTGTGATTGAATTGGTAAATAGAATTTCGAATAAAATACTGGTGTACTAGATGATAGAATTCTAGTAATTTGAGTATTAAATAAGAATAAACATAAAATTAAAACTATTGATGTTATAATTAAAAATCTATTTAATGTAAATGTTTTTTTAATAATTTTTTTATATTCATTTTTTGTTTGTTGTTGTTGTTGTTGTTTATCTTGTTTTTGTTTATTTTGTTGTGTTGGATTTTTATTATTATTATTATTTTTAACAGGGATCCTTTTTTTTTTTTTTTTTATTTAAATAAATAAATAAATTTTTTAATTTATAAAATGAAAAATAAAAGAATAAAAAAAAAAAAAAACACACGCTATCTCTTTAAATGTGGGGTGGTATTAAAGAATAATATTTGTTATGAACATTTTTTAGTTTGTTTTACTTTTTTTTTTTTTTTATTTTTTTTTTTTTTTATTAATTATTTTTTTTTTTTTTTTTAATTGTTGAGGGATTTGTTGAGAATTTAAAAGAATTATGGGGGTGGTAGCCATATTAGTGGTGTAGTTTTTAAGGGGTTTTTTGCACAATCTCATTTTTTTCATTTTTTTTATTTTTTTTTTTTTTCCATTTTTGGAAGTGACCCCAAATTAATTTTTTTTAGATCACAATTTCCGTTAAAATACCAAAAAACCTTTCAATTTTTTTTTTTTTTTTTTTTTTTTATTTTTTTTTTTTTTAAGTTCAACTAATTATTTGAAAAAAAAAAAAAAATAAATAAAAAAAATAAAAATAAAAAACAATAAAGATCAAAATAAAAAAATCTAATATTTTATATTTGAATATTCAAATATAAAATATTTGATTTTTTGGGTTTTTTTTTTTGAATTTAATTTTCTTTTTTTTTTTTTTATTTTTTTTCAATATCTATTTTTGTTATTTTTATTTTTATTTTTTTTTATTTTTTTATTTATTTTTTTTTTAAAAACACATTTAAATTTATTTACCATCAATGAATCTTAAAATCCTTCTATAAATCTTTGCGATTGGACGATCAGAAACAAAGTCATTTCCAGTAAAAGTATTTTTAAATCTTCTAATGAGAATATTAATCATTGAACCAAAAAACAAAGCGAAAACAGTACCAGTGAGTGTAATTACATTGTAAAGCATACTGAAATCTGGTGTTGGTAATGTTATTAATAAACCTTCTGTATAAATTCTAACAGGTATTATTGATGATTTATCATTGTTCCTATTATTATTATTGTTATTATTGTTATTATTATTATTATTATTATAAGTTTCATTTGACCATTCTAAATGAATTGCATCACCTTCATTAGCATTTGATGATTTTATGAAAGCAGTCACAACACCAGAACCTAAATCGAAACCTCTATTTGCATCGGGTGGATGTTCAGTATAATGTAAAAATACTTTATCGAATTCTATTGACATTGAAGCTACAGAATTTGGTGGCATTTCAAATGATAATTCAATAGTTGATGGTGATGATCTAGTTTCGGCTGGTGAAATATTTTTATATAATAAAAATGGTGAATCTTCTTTTCTATTGGTGTTATCAATTGATTTTTCACCACTTGTTTCAATATTAAATTTAAGAGTATGAAAATATAATCTTAAATACCAAGGTATAGCTTGAAAATAAGTTATATTGATTGCATAATTTTCAGTATTAAATATTTGAGTTGCAATACCACCACGTTCTTGACCATAGCCAGTTAAATGACTATGTGCAACCACTGGTGTTTCAAACTTTCTCTTAAAATTCTTTGACCAATTCATCTTTAATTTCAATGGTTTATTTGTTGAATATTTCATTAAATCGTAAATATAAAAATTATCAGTTTCTTTTTCACCATTTTTAAAACTATCACTTTGTTGTTGTTGTTGCTGTTGTTCAATATTATTGCTATTAGCACCAATATTAGTAATTTTTAAATTTGTATTTAAAGATGGTTGTTTTTGAATATAAATTTTACTTCTAGAAGCTAATGGACATGCTGATAAACCAGTATTACCTTTAAGTCCAAATAAATTATCTAAATTGGTTTCAATTGTTTCTTGTTGATGTTGATTATTATTTAAATCATTTACAATTGTTAAACTTTGTACAATTTCTAATGTTGGTGATAAACATGATGAATCATTATCAGTATTATTATTATTATTATTATTTTTACAAATCTTTCTAATTGTTATTGACATTGAATGATAATGTACATCATATAGTTTATGTGGATTAAGTAATTTACCAAGACCAGATTGTTCACGACATGGTAACAATTTAACCCATGGTGTTAAATTCTCTGTACAAACTGATTCTCTTGGTAAAATACCATATCTTAATTCTAATGGTACAATTGTACCATTATTTAATTTAATAGCTGGTGTTGTAGTTGTTGTTGTTGATGATGATGATGATGATGATGAAAAACTATCTTCATCACCACCATTGTAATTATATATATTAGATTCACCTTCTGGTCTAAATGATCTATTTGGTGATGATGTATGATGTGGTACTTGGTATAAAAATTGCATACTAGCGCAAAATAAACCTGATAATGAATGAGTTAATTCTCTCCATTGTGCATCAATACTAAAAAAAATAAAAATGAAAAGTGTTAGAAATAAAAATAGTAATAATTAATAAATTATTTATAATAATGACGATGATGATTATTTACCCTTTTTCTAATGGTTTCATCCAAGCTATTAATTCAACACCAACAGGGGCAGCTCTAACTGGGTAACCCCATTCTGAATAACTCCAACGTCCTTGTGTGAAAACTAATGTAAATTCTTCAATTCCAACTCTAGTAATTAAATCACCAATTGATCTTGGAAATAAATCATAATGTTGAACTAATTTTATAAAGTTAGTATTATTATAAAAACAATAATAATTAATTAATTAATAAATAAATAGAAAAAGAAGAATATGTATACATACAAGTTGATTTTTCTAAAAAGTTTGAGTTCCACTCTGTTGTAAATTGTACATGTGTCATTAATTTACCCTTTGGTAATGGTTTAATTAAAAGTTCTTCGAAAAACGATTGTGTTTCATTGAATGTTGCATATGATGAGTTATCATCATCATTTTTTGTTGTTTTAGTGGCTTCATTACTATTTACAAATATTGATAATATTAAAATAACCACTAAAAATTTTAAACCCATAATATTATATTGGTTTAATTTATATAAATAAATATATAAATATATATTTGTGTGTTTATTGTGTTATATATTATTTTTTTTTATTTTTTTTATTTTTTTTCACTTTTGACCAAGTTCAACAAAATTTTCAAAATTTTTAATTAAAAAAAAAAAAAAAAAAAAATTTTAAAAAAAAAAAAAAAAAAAAATTGAAAAAAAAAAAAAAATTTTAAAAAAAAAAAATATGATTATCAGTAAATAAATAAAATTAAAATAAATTTAAAAATATACTAAATATCGCTTTTATTTTATTTTATTTTATTTTTTGTATTTTTTTTTTCTCTATTTTTAGAATAATAAATTAATTAATAAAATTAATAAAATTGTAAAAGTTGGAATTGAAATTTTAATTGAATAATTATTATCAATAATATTAGAACAATATTGAGAAATTAAAAATTCACTATCACAAGTAATTTTTGAATTTTGATAATATAATTTTTTATATTCACATAATTCTGTTTGACATTTTTGGAAAACACATGACTGATTTGAATTAATATTATTAATCATTTGACATTTATTATCATAAGCGCAATCAACCAATGTTTGATATGGTGTAGTTTGAATTGGTGTTGGCTTATTTTGGTAACATTTTCCATCACAACTACATCCATAATATTCACCACATTGATTTGACTCTATTCCATCACTACAATTCATTGAATTTGGTGCAACAAATTTTTCACACACTAACGAATTTGGTGAACACTAAAAAAAAAAATTAATAAATTAAAAAATTACTATTTTTATAATTATTTATTATGAATTGGGAAATTTCTTATTTTTTTTTAATTTTTTTTATCATATTTTAGAAATTACCCAATTTATTTTTTATAATAATATTACTAAAATTACTTACATAATATCCTTTTGAAGTATCACATTGAGAATTTGTTAAAGAACATTGTTTACCTAATGATAAGTATTCTTTACCACAAATTTTATTTGAAAGACATTTTAAACCTGTGAAACAGTAATCAGAATCTTGATTACATTTATCACCTTCAAATAAATAATCAACACATTGATTTAATTTTGAATCACATAATTGATTATATGCACAATCATTATTTGTAAAACATTGATTTTTATATTTTTGACAAATTTCATTTATACATTTTGGGAAATATCCAGAACAATCTGAATCACGAACGCATCCATCACCCAATTGAGTGAAATTACCTTGAATACAAATTTGTTTACGATTACATACTAATCCAAATTCACATTGTAATCCATTAAAACATGATCTATCTTTTTTACCATACTCTCTGCATATCCAATTTACTTTATTTGGAATTACATTTGTAGTATTTACTGGACCACATACTAATCCAGATTTACAATCTATAATATAAAATTAAAAATAAAAATAAAAATAAAAATAAAATTAATAAAATAAATATTTAAATTTGAGTTTTTTTTTTTTTTTTTTTTTAATTTAAATATAAAATATTTACTTCCAATAAATTTATAGGAATCAACTACACCTCCGTTATTTAAAGTTTCAGAAAATAAACCTGTGCACTGATTAATTTATTTTATGTCAGTAATATTCTTTTTTTTTTTTTTTTTTAATTTTTTGTTTTTTATTTTTAAATATTTTATTTTTTAATTCTTACCAAGTCACCTTTATTTAAACAATTTTGGCAAATATCAGCATTGATTTTATAAATTGTTAATAAAATTACAACAAAAATACAAAAGATACTTAATTTCATTTTTTTTTTTTTTTTTATTCGTTTGTTGGTATTTATTAGTTTATTTTAAATTAAAATGAAAAAAAAAAAAAAAAAAATAGTGTTTAATCCCAGGTTTTAAGAAAAAGAAAAATAAAAAAACGAAAAATTAAAATTAATGAATAATAAACTATCGTTAGTTTTAAAGAAAAAAAAAAATAACGAGAATGAAAAATAAAAAAAAAATTTAAAAATGGAGCTTTTAATCCTAAGTTTTAAAGAAAAAAAAAAAAAAAGAAAAAAAAAAAAAAAAAGAAAAAAAAGAAAAAAATAGATATTTATAAATCAATCAAGAAATTATAATTTATTTTTGTATGGGGAAATGGAAAAACTATAAACCAATCTTTTTAAATTTTCAAAATATCCAAATCACGAAAAAAAAGATGTGGGTATTTGAATTTTTTTTTTTTTTTTTTTTATAAAAAAAAAATATCTTGAGGTTTTTGATTATTTTTAATATACTTCATTGCGTAATAGCACCTATTTCAATTATATTTTATTTTATTTTTTTTTTTTTCAAACCGATTGGTCTGAAAGTTATTGATCAAATAAAATTTTTGATTAAAAAATAATCTAAAAGTGTTTATTTTTTATTATTATTTTTTTTTTTTTTTTTTTGAAAGTCAAAAACAAAAAACACTCACCAAAATTATTTTTGTTTAAAAACGATAAAAACTTGGTCATTATTTAATAATTAAAAAAAAGAGTTTAAGGAATATCTTTTGGTAGTTTTTTTTTTTTTTTTTTATTTTTAAAGAAATCGAGATAGTATCAGAAATATAATAATAAAAAAAGAAAGATATGTGAAAGTTTATTTTAAAAATATTTAGAAAATATTTTCATTTAAAATTATTAATTAGTTAATAAAAAAAACAATAAAAGTGGTTTCTAAAAAAAAATCAGTTAGAAAAAAAAAAAAAAAAAAAAACTACCAAAAAAAATTAAAAAATTTAAAAAAAAAAATTAAAAAATTTTTTTTTTAAAATAGTTTTTGATTGAAAAATCAATCAAAAAACAAAAAAAAAAAAAAAAAAAAAAAATCTAAAATGTCAAAAATGAAACACTCACCAAAATTATTTTATTATTATTATCATTAATTGGTTTATTAAATTTAATAAAAGGCGATTGTAAAACATGTATTGACCAGGGGGAAAAAGTAAGATTTTCCAAAAAAAAAAAAAAAACAAAACAAAAAAAATATGTAATTTCAAATTTTAATTTTAATTTTTTTAAATATTTTACACAAAAGTGTTAAAGAAAGTTTTGATCAATATTATTGGACATATTCATATAAAAAAATAGGTGAATGTAAAAATGGATTAGTTTGTGGACCAAAAGAAAAAAATTCAAATTTAATTGATTACATTTGTAAACCAGTTTCCAATTTTGGTCAAACTTGTAGTAAAGATTTTGAATGTAATATTGGATTAGTTTGTTTAAATAGTATTTGTAGTAATTCTAGATTCTCTGCAATTGGAGAACCATGTTCTAATGCGTTCGATTGTGAAGGTACAAATTCATATTGTTCAATAGAAGGAGTTTGTTCAGGACCTGTTATTTGTAAATCTGATATCGACTGTAAATATGGTTATTACTGTCCATCATCATCATCATCATCATCTAAATACTGTACAATACAACCAACACTTGGTCAACCATGTTATTTTAATGGTTTAACTGATTATTGTCTGAATTCAACTTGTCAAAATTCATATTCATCATCATCATCAAGTTATTATTATGGTTCATGCCAATATCCAATTTTAAAAACATTTGGTAAACCTTGTTCAAATAGTTATGAATGTGATTATACAAATAATTTATATGTATAGTATCATGATACACACATCTTCAATAATATTAATGTATGTTTATATTTTTTTATTAACTTTTTTTTTATTTTTTTAAAGTGTTCAAGTTATTCAAATATTTGTGAATATTATACAAAAATGATTAAAGAACCAATAAATGGTTATTGTAGTAATGTTACAGGTATTGGTAGTAGTCAAGTTTTAATAAAGGGGAATACATGTGATGATGCATTTGATTGTAGTTGTATTGATGGTGAATGTCATCAAAGTGATTTATTACCAATGCAAATTTCAAATATTGTAAATCCATTAGTTAATTTTTTACATTCCAATGGTTGTAAATTAATTGTAAATAATTCATATTCATTAAATTCATGTGCTTCAAGAAATTGTGCTAATGAAATGTGTAAATATTTAAAAGCATCATATGATATAAATTCAATTGATAATAGTAATAATCCATTACAATGTGGTAATACTGAATTCATCATTAATTATTGTAATTCAGTTGGTTCTTCAAGTTCTTCATCAATTTTTAATAATTATAATCATAAATTTAAATTAATAATAACAATAATAATAATAATAATAATAATATTTTCATTTTTGTAATTAAATTAATTAATTTTTTTTAAAAAAAAAAAAAAATGCAAAGTGTAAAAATAGAAAAAGAAAAAGAAAAAATTTGGGGGTTTGATAAAATTAAAATTAAAAATAAAAATAAAAAATTAAAATTAAATTAAGATTGAAACCACAACAGTGTGTGTGTTTTTTTATTATTTTTTTCATTTTATTTTTTTATTATTGTTTTTTTTTTTTTTTTTTTTTTTTTAATGTATTGCTTTTTTATTTTTTAATTTTTTTTTTTAATTTGTATTAGAAATTTCACTTTTCTTATAACTATCTATATAAAATTCTATATATATAGAATTTTATTTACACTAAAGTTAATTAGTAATTATTTTTTTTTATTATTTTAAATAAATAAATAGTCAAATAAATAATTAAAAATGGAAGAAATTGATGATAGTAATTCATATGGAAATAAAATATTTGGAAATAATAATAATATTATAGCAATAAAATATGAAGATTATATTAAAATCAATGATCCAGATTCAGATTCAGATGAACCATATTTGGAATCAGATGATCCAAATTCACCTAAAGAACCATTATTACATCATTCATTAAAAAAAGAAAGAGGTCATTCATTAGGTGAAAAAACAATAGGACAATGGGCATCATTTATATTTATTGTTAATCAAATTTATGGTCCTGGTGTATTATCAATACCAAAAGTATTTCAACAATGTAAATATATAAATAAATAAAAATATAAAAATAAAACTTTAAAAAAAACAAAAATAAATATTAATTGTTTTTTTTTTTAATTTTTTTTTTTTTTGTTTTTATTTTTTAGCAGGATGGATATTAACAACATTTTCATTAACATTTTTTTTAATAATGTCATGTTTAGCATCAACTTTATTATGTGAATCATTGTCGATGATACCAGGTAATAGATTTTTTGATAAACATATTGAATATTCAGTTGCAATTAAATATTTCTTTGGTAAAAAAGTTTATTTTATTTTTCAAATTTTAAATAATTTATGTATTCAAGCATATAATATAGCATCGATTGCAATTTGTGCACAATCGTTAGACCAATTCTTTTTATTTGCATTCAAGAAAACATTTGCGTTGACCCTATCACCACATTTTCAATTTATAAGTACATCAAATGTAGATGCATTATATAATTCAAATATAATTTGTATATCGTTGGGATATTTAATAATATGTGCAATTTCCATACCTACCGGGTTTATGAATTTAAATGATAATGTGAAGATAGTCCAATCGTTGTCTTTCCTATTCTTGTTTTTACTAATTGGTGAATTCATAGTACAATATTTTTTAAATGGTATTGAGTTTGAGAGAGTGCCCGCCTTTGGCCACAGCTACTACCAATTGGTATCGATATTTGTTTTTTCATGGGCATATCCTATGTTTATCCCATCATGGGTTAATGAAAAGAAAGACGGGGTGTCGGTGAACAGGGCTGTGTGGTCGGCCGGGGTGTTCTCCTGGTTCGGGTACTTGTTCATCGGGCTGTTGGGGGCCTGTGCTTATGGGTCGTTGGGCAGTGACAATATACTAAATCTTATGGGGAGCATTAAGTACCCATTGGTGACGAGAATCGCTAGTTACCTATTCAGTTTAACCGTTATCGCACCTGGTATCCCTATTTGTTTCATCACTGTGCGTTATAATCTATACGTGGGCTATATTTGTGGGAAGAAAGCATCCTACTTTTTCGGTGTTATAGCTCCTTGGTTCTTTGCTTTTGTATTCTGTAATCAAAAAATCTTTGCTGACCTCTTAACTTGGTCTTCATTAATTTTAAATACAATTATAAATTTTTTAGTACCTTTTGCACTCTATCTAAAAGCTTCCTCAAAAATTAAATCTTTAAATCCTGATCATCAATCAATAATTAATCCATATTCAAAATATTTACCTTCAAAATATCATAGATTATTAACTTGGTTAATATTATCATCAGTTATTATAATATCAATAATTCAAATAGTTTATGATTCTTATAAATCTTCAAAAGGATTTAATCCATTAGATTAAAAATATTAAATTTTAAAAAAAAAAAAAAAAAAAAAAAAATTAATAATAATAGTAATAATAATAATAATAATAATAATAATAATAATAATAATAATAATAATAATAATAATAATAATAATAATAATAATAATAATAATAATAATAATAATAATAATAATAATAATAATAATAATAATAATAATTATAAAGATAATTATATTTTTATGTATATAAAAACGATAGATTAAATTCAAAGTAATATTACAAAATAAAAGTACAAAAAAAAAAAAAAAAAAAAAAATGTATTTATTTATTTTACTATTTTTTTTTTTTCTTAGAATTTAATTTAATTTTAATTTAATTTAATTTATAGTTATTTTATTTTATTTTTTTTTTTTTTTTTAATGAAATTTAGGGTGTTGTTGGGTTTTTTTTTTTTTTTTTTTTTTTATTTCATTTTTTTTTTTTTTTAAAAATTTTCATGTAAACATATACACTTGAAATGCTTTCAAAAAGAAAGAGAGGAGTGCAAGATTATGAAGATGAACATTTTTCAAATGAAGAGGATGATGATGAACAAGAACAAGATACAGATGATGATATTAAAAATAAAATTAGGAGATTGGAGTTAAATAGGTATGATTTTTTTTTTTTTTTTTTTATTATATTAATACTCGATAACTAATTTAATAATATCTAGTCCAATTGCGTTTAATAATCTATCATTATCTCAAAATAATTTAAATGGTAGTACCAATTCTTTGAATAATTTAAATCATACCACCCCACTTAGTCAACAACAACAACACTTAATAAATTCACCTCCCACATTACATCAATTTAACTATGCTCATCATACTACTCCTCTTAATCAACAACCTATACCGAACCAAAATGATCATTTTATTCAAGGTTTATTTTTGCAACAACAGAACCAGTACCAGCAACAAAACCAACATCATCAGCAACAGCTACAACAACAACAACAACAACAACAACAACAACAACAACAACAACAACAACAACAACAACAACAACAACAACAACAACAACAGCAACAACAGCTACAGCTACAGCTACAGCTACAACAACAGCAACAGCAACAGCAACAACAAAACCAACGACAAAATCAGCAAGAACAACAGATATTAAACTCTAGATACCATTTTACAATTTCTACAAAGATAAATTTAGAAAATAACAATAACAATAACAATAGTAGTATTATTAATAATAATATTCTTAACCAACAGGATGAAAGTAAAATGTCACCCTTAATAAATGTTGAGAAAAATGTAAATAATAATAATAATAATAATAATGACTACTCTGATATTAATAGTATTTTAAAAGATGCTCATATACTTAGGGCAAGAAAAAAATTTGGTTTACCAAATTAATAATAAAATAACATTTAATAGTGTATTTTACCCATTCATATCTTTTTTTTTTTATTTTTATTTATTTTTATTTTTATTTAATTGTTGTCATCAGTGGAAATACAAAGATCTTTCCATTGACTAAATTCATCTAAAAGACCTGTAAAATGTTTTTGAATGGTATCAATAGCATCACTACCAACGAAAAAGTTTGATGGTAATTGTTTACCTTGTTCATAAAGCTGGTGGATTTCAACGACAAAATCACCAAATTTATCAGGTGAGCCTTTGGAAGATTGCATAAAATTTTTAATATGGTCATAGGTTTGTTGGAGTGATGCAGTTTGGTAGTAATCTGGGATTGGATTTTCAAGATTTCTAAATTGTTCAGTTTGGCCTAATTCAGTCTTGAATATTCCAGGTGACAATAACACAACTTTAATACCAAATGGTTCAACTTCTTTTGCAAGTGTAAATGTCAACCCTTCCAATGCGAATTTAGTAGCAACATACGATGAAACACCCACAAATGGAGTATGGCCAACCATACTTGAAACATTCAATATTAATCCACTTTTTTGTTTTCTTAATATTGGTAATGTAGATTTAATCATATTTATAACTGAGAAATAGTTAACATCAAAGATATCCCTATGATCCTTATCACTCACTTCTTCAGCATTGCCCCACTGACAATAACCTGCATTATTAACCACAACATCAATTCTACCAAATAATTTCAACGCTTCTTGAACTCCTTTTTCAACACTTTGTTGATTTTTTATATCAACTTGAATTGCTAATAATGATGATTGGTAATCAATATTATTTTCATTACTTTTTGAATAATAATCTTTAATTTTACTTTCAACATCTTCTTTTGATCTTGTAAATGCTGCAACTCTAAATTCTTTAATAATTATTATTAAAAAATAAAATAAAAATAAAAAAAATAATCATATGTTAATAATTATGTTATTATTGATTTTATTATTATAAATCCAATAATACTTACTTTTATCTAAAAGCTTCTTAACAACTGATAACCTAATCCATTTGAACTACCAGTAACAATGAATACTTTTGAATTATTATTATTAATGTTTTTATTATTATTATTTTTATTATTATTATTATTATTATTATTATTATTATTATTATTATTTATATTATTAATTGGTTCCATTTTCTTTTTATAAAAAACTGTTTTTAATTTTTTTTTTTTTTTTTTTTTATACAAAAAAAAGTTTAATTTTTTGTGGCAACTGTTTTTTTAGAAATTTTATTTGGGTATTT
>NC_007092.3:437241-454741 GCF_000004695.1 Dictyostelium discoideum AX4
GTTTTTAAATTATTATGCTCCCAAAAAAAAAAAAAAAAAAATAAAATAAAAAAATAAAAATAAACTAACATATTAATTTTTTTTTAAATAAATTTTAGAATGACTTGTTGGTTTACTACTTTTTTTTTTCTTTTTTTTCTTTTAAAAATTTAAATTCAACACTTTTTTTTTTTTTTTTTTTTTTAATTAAATAAAATATAGTTATAAGACATATTCCAATTAAATTAAATTTACCCCTTTTAGTGTGTTTTTATTTTATTTTATTTTATTTTATTTTATTTTTTTTATTTCAGTTTGTGTATAAGATAAACCATTTGGTAAATAATTTTTAAATTCCATAAATTCAGTTAATTGATTTGGTAATTTTCGAAGTATTTCATTTTGAAAATCGATTTGGTTGATGGAAAACTCTTTAAATGATATAAAATGAACATTATCTCTAATTTGTTTTCTATCGAAACGACCAATTAATCTAATGTTACCATTTTTTTCACCATCTAATTGTGGTATATTTTGGAATGAATATTCACCAACACCAATGAAAATGATTGATAATGGTGCTTTTGATGCTTCAACTATTTCATCTACAGTAGATTCATAATCTGTGATATCGCTATCGATAAGTATTAAAAGTATAGAATACTTTAACTGAGTTGAATGAAAATCTTGTAATGAATATCTAGTTGCATCTTCAATTATTGAACTAATTTTAGTTGGTGAGGTAAATTGAATCTTTGGTATTGCTTTATCGTATAACTCAATCACACCACTGATACCTGCTTTTAGAGTATTTGGTCTATCATCAATTATATAATGAAATCTGAAATTGTGATTTGGATGCTTATTAATAACAGCACCGAATCCAAATACTTCAACTCTCTTTTCTAACTTTACTCCGAAATTATTCAACAATTGTGATTCAAGTGCCAACAATGATCTAATATACTGATTTTGATGTGGCTTTACATTATAATGTAAAGATGTCTCTAATTTTTGATCACCATTTGATTCTGTACAATCAATTGCAACCATTAAATCAATTAAACAATTACCATCACCATTACCATTACCATTACCATTACCATTGATGAAATCTTGTATTGTTGGTTTATATAAAATTCTTGAATCAATGAAATTTATTATACCACTATGTTCATAATTTGATTTTTTTGACTTCAATTTTTGATTGATTATTGGAAACTCTTTAATTATGCCACTTAGAATTTCATCAGTATTGGTTCTAAATGATCCAATTAATTCATCATCTACTATATCATTGTGATCCCAAAATTCAAATGTTAATTCTCTAAACATACAACCACCATTTAATTCTTGTAATCTAATTACAATTGGATCAAATATTGGATTGATATTGTTTTTTATAACACTACTTTCAAAAACTATTGAATTACCACTTGGTGATGATTTATAGATTTTAAAATATGGATCACTTGAAAATAAATCTTTTTTATCTAATTTGGTTCCTTTAAGTTGTAATATTATGTTATGTCCAGTTTCATAAATTTCCTCTGCTGTAATTTCAATTTTACCTGTAATTTTATCTTTATCTTTAATATCACCAATTAATCTTTTACCATCTCTTGAAATTAAATCACCAATTGTTGGTGTCCTTTTTTTTTTTTTTTTTTTTTTTTTTTTTTTTTTTTTTTAATAAACAAAGAAAAGGGTGTGTGTTAAAAATAGATTTTAAAAAATTAAAAAAAAAATAAAAATAAAAAAATAAAAACATACAAATTCACCAACAACATCAAGTTGATCAATTTTTGTAAAATCAAGTGTTTTTAAATTATGGTTTATTGCTAATAAATATAATTTTTGAACACTTTCAAAATAATAATCAATATTTATAGTTGTGTTAAAAAATGGTTCAGATTTATTATCAATTCTTTCAGTTGCCCCAATTAAATCAAATCTTTTTGAATCTCCACTATTACAATAAACTATAATTTGTGAACTTGGTTTCTTTATATCTGCTAATTTGAATCTTAATTCAATTTTTGAAATTGGTCTAATTGTTTCAGCCATTTATAAATTTTTTGAAAAAAAAAATAAAAAAAAAAAAAAAAAAAAAAATATAAAAATAAAAAAAAAAAAAAAAAAAAAAAAAAAGTAATTATTTTAAAATTCAAATTGATAAATCAATTGGTAATATACAAGTTTATATAATTGATGATCATTTATAAACAATACATATATCTGATGTGAAATTAAATTGGAAGGCCCATTTGATCAACTATGTAAAATTTAATGGTAAAGATAAGAAGTATAGAATTTTACTTTTTATGTTTGTGGGTGAAAAAAAAAAAAAAAAAATTTTCATTTAATTAAAAAAAACAAAGGGAAAGCTTTATAATTAATTAAAAAAAAAAAGTAAAAAAAAAAAGGTGTTATTTGTAAAAATGAAGCAACTAAAAAAAAAAAAAAAAACAATTAAATTTGAGAAATAAAACAACCCACCCAACTAATTAGAGTATCTCTAAGGGAACCGGGTTTTTTTTTTTTTTTTTTTTTTTTTAATAAATTATAAAGCTTTCCCCATTAAATTTAAATTCGATAAAAATATTAATTTTTTTTTTTTTTTAATTAATTATAAAGCTTTCCCCATTAATATATATATTAATAAATATAATTTTTATTTATTTAATTATTTGTTTTTAAACACTAATTATAATTAAACATTTAAAATAATAATGTTTTCAAAAATGAAAATTTATTTTTTTATTTTTGATTTTATATTTTGTTTCTGATATATTGGGATATTTGATTCAACCAGTTGTCAAGGGTAAATATTTTAAAAATAATTTTAGTAATTTTTTTTTTATGAATATTATTATTATTTTTTTTATTTCAAAGTTTTAACTGTAACATGTAAAACTTTTTTTTTTTTTTTTTGTTTTGGCTGTTGTTTTATTATTATTTTTAATTTAAAATTTAAATTGTTCAATTTTTATTTAATAATCTTAGATATTCCAAATAATTTTTTTTTTTTTTTTTTATTATACATTGTTTTTTTAGTGGATATTAAGATATTTACAATTTTTTTAAAAAAAAAAAAAAAAAAAAAAAAAAAAAAAGAGCCGCTGATCATTTTTTATTAAAATAATTTAAAATTAAATTATCATTGTGTAGATACCATATATATTTTTTATGTATTTTTTAAAAGATATTGATAGTTTCCATCACTAATTTTTTCTAATAATTTTATTTTAATTTCAGATTTTAAACGAACAAAACAATCATTGTAATATACATATGATATTGATAGTACATATTATACAAAATGGATTTTTTAAGATTTGAACAATGAATTGGTTTTTGAATGTAAAAATTATAGAACAACAATAACATGCGCTGCTGGCATGCCAATTGATATTGCTAAAAATTTACATAGTCAAATAAGGATATGTGGAAATGTAATATTGGTGAATCAGATTGCCATATGCCTGTTTATGAAGAATATTATCCAAAGCCAATTATTGAAAATGACTTTAAATCATCTATCAAAGGTGGTCCAGCTATTTCGGAAGGATATTATTAACCAATTGGTGTATTTTACTACTATACTGTTATTCCTAACTAGATTGAATACAATAGGAGATCTTCATTGTGAATCAATGATGCTAAAAATTTAATACTCAATTGTAAAGCTGAATATGGTACAAGGACAATTCAATGCCAAACGGGTATAATCATTCAAATCCAGTAATTTATAATATTATGATTGAAAGCTCATCGTTTATATCGAGTGGTTTTAATTTTTGTTATAGTTCCTTCTGGCTTAATTTAAATACTTTAGATGGTATCCCAAGATTAAAAGGTGGTTCAATTACAATAATTGGTGAAAGATTATCTTCACAAGTAAATAATTCAATAATCATTGTTAAAATTGGTCAATATGATTGTAAAAATGTAATCTCATCAAAAAACGAAATTCTCTGTAGTTTAGGATCGGCTTCAAATGTTGAAAAAGTTAAATTGGTAGATTTACAAGTTAATATCTCAATAAATGGTATTTTTAATGAAAATAATTTATCATTCTCATTCGATGTACCAATAATATCAGATTTTATACTTCCTCAAGGTGAAGTTAAATTAGTTGGTGATTGTTTTGGTTCTTCACAATTGACTCAAGTTTATATTGACGATGCGTTACAATCCAATATAACAATTAATATAAATGAAAAAGAAACAACTCTTTCATTTAATTGTTTCAAGTCAAATGATTAAATGTAATGGTGATTTTACAAATTATTTAGATTTATTTAAAAATGGTAAAATTAAAATACAATTTTCAAATATGATAATAATTGATAATATTCCAAACAATCCAATTATTTTTAAAAGTGTTTCATTTTCATTCCCAATGAAACCAGAGTATATTTCAAGTGATATATATCTTATTGTTTGTGATGAAAATTCTCCGAAGTTTCAAAGTTGATATTAGACCATTGATTAATTTTGTATATCAATCCCCTGTTTTCAACTCCACTGGTGGTGAATTATTAATTAATGGTGAAAATTTTAATGAAAATACAATTGACAATACATCTGTATATTGCTTTTCAAATAAACAAGTTTACAATTGTTTATTATTAAACAAAACATCTATTTCATGTGATATTAAATTAGAAGGTCCATTTGATCAACTTTGTAAAATCAAATTTAATGGTAAATATGAGAATTATAACATTTCAATATCATATTATCCTTCATTAGTTTTAAATTCAACAATTATATCAAATTCATCAATTGGTGGAATTATTACAATTTTTGGTAATGAATTTTATAATCAAATTGATTTAATTACAGTTGGTAAAAGTAAATGTTTAAACACTACATTTATAAATTCAACATCGATTTCATGTTTTGTAGAACCTTCAAATTTTAATATTAATCAAACTGAACAACAACAATGGTAAAAGTGGTGGTAATAGTTTAATTATTTATTCTGGTATTTTTAATGAAAAAAATGAAAATGGCAAATCAAATGAAAACTCAATTGATGATAAACAAACCAACAATGAAATCAAAAATGAATCCATAAAGACCAATATAAATTTTATTTTATTTATAATTTTATTCTCAACAATTTTAATTTTTTAGATTAATTTATTATTTTTGATCTAAAAAAAAAAAAAAAAATTACATTTCCCACCAAAATCAATTATTGAATATATATTAAAATGATTATTTTGAGTGGGTTTGTTTTTAAAATATAATATAATAAATTTTGTACTTATTTTTTATAATTATTTTTTATTTTTATATATTATTAAATTTGGTCAATTTTTTTTTAATTTTAATATAAATAATTAAATAAATTACTTTTAAAATAAAAATATAGATGGAAACTAAAAGGAACTTTCTTTCTAAAAAGATTTTATTTATTTTATTTTATTTTTTAGCAAAATCACCCAATGTAAAATTCTTTCTTTTATTATTTCTTTTTGTGGCCAAATTATAGTTTTCAGTTTTTATAGACAAGAGATCTCTAATTGCATTTTGAGCCAATCTTATTTGTTGTGGTTTTCCATCGATTAAAATATAAGGATTTTTAACATTTGTATCAATTTTAATACTACAACCACATAATTGAACATTTTTAACTATTTCTTCATTTACACTTCTCTGTTGTAAAAGTTTAATTTGATTTTTTTTAATTGGCATTATTTTTTTTGTAGTTTTTAAACAATTTGATAAGAACTCTTCAACGCTAACAAAAGTACTAAGAGAATGAAGAGCATGTCTAAATGATTCTTGATAAAATAATAAAGCAGTTTTATGTGATTCAGTTGAAGGATTGAGTATTTGATTTTCAATATCATTGGCATCTTTAGAAAACAATTTAATAATGAATGGTTCATTTCCATAGATTGAACGTCCAAAACTATCTGAATAGAATCTAAAAAATGATAAGATTGTATCACCTAAATTATTTGTATTATATTCATCCAAATTTTTGTTTTTGTTTCTTTTATGACCTTTATTGTTATTATTGTTATTATTATCCACTGAAAAGTATCTTGAAGCTATTTCTATCAATTTCACCCAATTTCCAATTGTTAAATTGGATGTAGTATTTGTAAGTTCATTTGGATTACATTTATCTATATACTTGTTGATAATACAAAAATCAATTAACAAAGAGAACAAATTTGATTTTGTAAGATTCTTTACACTATGTTTATTATTATTATTATTATTATTGTTATTGTTATGATTTTTATTATTGAATATACTTGGTATCATTGAATTCTCAACTATAACTTTTTGAAGGTTTAAAGATGAATAAACCTTTGAATTATTTATAATTTCACCAGTTTCACTATCAACAAACAATGAATTAATACTCCAATCAATGATTGAAAACAATATTGATAAAATTGAAGGATTTTTAGTAATGTATTGTTGTTGTACCAATGTTTCATGCCATTTACTAGTTTCAAGCCCAATTAAACATTGAATTTTATCTATTTTGAATTTAAATAATGGAATGTCACCTTGGATCTTGATAATTGAACAAGCTTCAGCTGATATAAAAGAGGATGTTTTAATTTCATCTTTTAATTGATTTAAAATTTCATTCTTTTCAGCTAAATTCATATGATCATTTTGACTCTCTAGTTTTAAGTATAAATTTAAATTTGAATTTTCATCAAATAACATTGTAGCGGTTGAACCAATAATTTCCAATGTTGATTCTTTAAATACTGTATCATTTAACATATTTAAAAATAATGTTAATTCTTTGACAATCATTAAACGACTTTCGTATAATGGGAATAAAGTATCTTTTTTTTTGTTCATATGATCCAAGATGCTATTAACCAAAATATTTTTTTTCTTTTGACTTTCTTGATCCAATGTCATCTGTTTGAACGAACGAGCAATCCAATAGAAACCTAATGCTCTATCATCTTTCAAATCACTATATGCAACATGGTACCATGCTGATACCTTCTTTTCAATGTTTACTCTATGAATCAATAAACAATTCTCTTTATGTTGTTCACCAAATTCCTTTAAAAACTCGTTTTCAAAAGTTTGTTGAATTTTAATGTAATCATTTTTCATTTCACCTTTGATATCTTTTGAAACTTTGTCACTAATAAAACCTTGATCAAGAAAACCAATCATTATAGATTCTTCAGACTCCGCTGAATAATGTCTTAACAATGAATGAACTTGAAGTTTATACTGACTATATAAGATTTTAGCACTATTTAAATAGATTTCATAGTCATCAACCAAATTGCTTTTATCAAGACTAATATTTGGTAAGAAATCACCAATATAAACCAACTGATCAATTTGATCATACATTTTACCCATAATGGTTTTCGATTGATAATAAACTCTGGTTGAATTCTCTCTTTGCATATAATGTGGATAACCTTTAGTTTTTAACCAAACATTTGCTTCTTTTGGAATAGTGCCATGAATACCAGTTTTTGGATAATCAATTTCTTTAAAACATTCTTTTGAGATTTGAATTGAAAATTCGTGATTTGCACCGAAAAGATCAGAGATTGCCAAATGTGAATTATACATTTTACCAAGTTCTTGACGTTCAACATTTGTAGAGTACATTGAGGATAAAGCAAATGGATCATTGAAAACATTGGCCTTTTTATCATTGTTTGAAACGGTCTCGTCACCTAAATAGGCTGTCTCTGATTTTGAACGATTACCAATCAATGATTTATCGTAACAAAAGAAATAACGATCACCATCTAAATCTGAACCTGAAATTTCTTTAAAGTTTGGTACGTCACCTTTTGTTGAGAAAACTAATACATTTCTTAAATGTCTTAATCTTAAATTATCAACAGCCTTTAAATATCTTACATCACCAGGATGAGTACAAGGATTTTTAATTACCATTACCAATCCTTCAATTACTTTTTCATATTTACGACCATCATCATCATCTTCATCTTCCTCTTCCAATTGAACAAATACAGTATTTGGTGGTAATGAATTTGTTGGATCACAAACACCCAACAACATTCTACTATCTTTAATCTCTATATGACATTTTTGTTGAATTCTCTCCATTTTTAATTTATAAAGACTAATTAAAATTCTACGAATGTAAGGATCTTGATAAAGTTCACCCTCTGTAATATCTGGAAAGAATTCAACGATTGCTTGTTTGGAAGCATTGGTATCATTTACGATTTGAGCCACTTGATTTAGATAATGATCTTGTAATGCAAAGAAAACATTATCTTGTGTACCCAATGTTGAGAGTAAACTAATTACTTGTCTATTTAATTTACATCTTGAAGTTGTTGAAACACTGCAAATCTCTAATGTTCTATGTTCATCACCACAAACGATTGGATTGAATTTCACCATACTTGGTCTAATATAAATACCAGATGGATCGGGTGCTTGATTGTTTACCACCAACATACCTTTATTTCCACCTATTCTAACTTGATATGCACATGTTGATGGTCTGAAATTATAATTTTCATTTAAATGTTTAGCAAGTTCTGGACCAATTTCACCACATCCCTCAGTGAATACATGGGTATTTCTGGTGATATCTTGGATTCTATAGATACGATTCTGTGGTAATGTAACCGTTGGAATCGTTGTTGAAAACATTAAACCAATACATCTGAAAAACTTTCTAACATTATCAACATGCTCTATACCACTCCAAATTTTAACCGTATGTGTACCAATTTGATTAGAAACGAACCAAGATGAATATTCTCTTAACTGACTATTACTATTACCAGCATACGAATAGATTTTACCACCAACCAATATACCACCCTCAAGTATTGGTTTAATTCTATTCTCATGAAGTGGATGTTTATTATTTACACCTTGAAGTGGTTCCAATGATTCATTTACAATTTTAACCATAATGAAATTGGATGAACCAAATTTACGAACAGCTCTACATGATCTTTGTAGTGTTGGTTGAATGAAAATAGTTCTACTTGGTGTTATAAAAACATCACGAATCATTGTAAATTCACCACTCTTTGTTGAGAGATCCTTTTTCTTTGCATAATAAGGATCGGGTAAAAAATTTTTCAAACAATCACCTATGAATTCTTTATAATTAATGAATTTAGTTCTCTTTGAAATCAATGATGTTATAATGAACTCTGCTTCCTCTTGTTTACCAAATGCCAATAGATTATTGATTTCAACTATAAAATCTTGATTTAAAACTCTACCATATGAACTTTGACTTTGTAAACATTGTAATAAATAATGAATTTCCAAATTCCTTTTAATATATTGTAAATTTAAATCGATAATCATACAATTGTTATTTTTGTTAATACCACCTTGAATAAAACAATTTAACTCTAAAGATGATTCATACATTCTGAATCCATTGGCTATCAATGGTTTAATCACTTCTTTAATTTCGTTATCTATTGTTGATAATGTTAATCTATATACAAATGCTTGACCAAAATCATCTTTCTTTGGTTTTGATTTATTCCAAAAAACTCTATGTGTTGTTTCTTTCTCTTCCTCGAAAATTAATGGTCTTTTTACAATCAATAGGATATGAACAATATTTTGATATTTATCATTTACAAGTAAAAATGTACTTTCAATATCGGTTAATTTTAAATTTAATCTGTATCTTTGAAATCTAGTTTTTTTTGTGAAAAACATTTCTCTATTGCCATAAAACAAATCGAATGAATCATCCAATTGACCAATACCATGATATTTTGTTGGACTTGACATATTACCATATTCAAAACTTCCAATTGAATAATTTTTATTTTTAAATTGACTTAAATCATGAGTGTATTCATTTATAAAGTAATTAAAATTATCTTGTTCATTTTCTCTATCATATGAATTATTATTATCATTATCAATATTATCATCTTCAAAATGAAACGAAGATCTATCAATCATCCAATATTTAAGACCATTTATATTTAATAAAGATTTTAATCTATAAATTGATTGCTCTTTATCTATACATGTATTTAAAATAACGATTATAGAACTTGATAAATATTCATCATCACCTTCCATTCTAATTGAAACTTGGTCAACTTGATTGACAATATCTGGAAGTTGGAATAATAAAAGCTCTCTAAAAGTTTCAATATCAATTTCAATATGATAAATTGATAAAATCACACATTTTATATCTTTATCTAATGGACCACCATCTAGTTGATTATTTATAAAATATTCATTATTAATATTTAATTTCTTCCAATTTAAAAATTGATTTTTTGTAATAGCTTGTCTCTCTCTATTTGATAAAATTTGATTAATTGAATTATTTAATAAATTTTCACTACTCTAAAAATTATAATAAAGAGTTATTAATTATAATTTTTTTTTTTTTTTTTTTTTTTTTTTAAAAGTATATTATATAATATATTAATATATACATACTAATATATTTAATATTTTTAAATCTTTATCATCATTATAAATTATAATGAATTTTGATTCATTTTTTGATCTAGCTCTACCTCTACGTTGAATTAATGATTTTAAACTTAATATACCATCATAACAAATTACTATATTACAATCTTGAACATCAATACCCTCTTCCAATACATTTGTTGTAACTATTAACCTACATTTACCATCTCTAAATTTTCTAATTATACTTTGTTGTTTCTCTGAATCCATACCGTCGTCACCATTATGACCAACCAATCTCTTGGTGTGTAAATACTCTTGGAATGGTTCTTTCTTTAACATTGAAGTTAAATTTGATGCACCGGATCTAGTTTCAACAAAAACTAAAATTCTTAAATCCTTTTGTAATTCACCATCGGATGCATCGCTAATTGCATATTCTAAAGAACTGATTAACTTTCTATAACGAGTTGAACCCTTTTCAAAATTTGATTCCCTATCTTCATATTGACCACTAATGTAATATCTTAATTCCAATAATTTATTGTAGAGTTCATTCTCTTGATTGGTAGATTGCATTAAAAGATCCAATCCAGTTAAAACTTGTTTTGGTCCTTCTGTTGACAATACTGATAACAATTCATATAGTTTTATCAATACCTTTGTATACTCTATATAGATTGATTCTAATTGTTTGGAATATTTATCTAATCTTTCCAATGCTTTTAAAAATGATGGATTACCTCTAACACCATCCAAATCAACATCACTATAATTTAAAAAGATTTGTAATTCTTTACTATTTGATACCAAAAATTCACAAATCGAAGTTTCTATTAATGATTCTTGACCAGAGGTTTTGAACGAAACCAATTCAGGTTGTAATTCTGATTGAGTGGAATTTGTAAGTAATGATGTTGGTTTGAAAACTCTTGAAAGCATTCTTTCCTCCATATCTTTGATTGATCTTTGAACTATATCAATCGTTGAATTACCAATACTTACAAGTGAAGCCGTTAAACCCAAGATTCTTGGTCTAAAGTTTAAATCGGTTTTACGAATGTAATCAACCACCTTATTGAAATCATGTTCACCAGTTGCATGATGAACTTCATCAAAAGTGATGAAATAGAAATCGAGTATATTCAAATGACGTACCTCTAAAAGATTCACTAAACTACCAACTGTGGACACCAATACATCATATTCTTTTGATCTAACAAATGCTCTTGTTCTACTATCATTAATTTCACCATATAATTTACATACTTTTAAATTTGTAATTGCTTCAATTGCACCGGCTTGTTGTGTAACCAATGGTACTCTATCAACCAAAAACAAAGCTATCCTCTTTGAATCACCACATGAATTATCTTGATCATTTATACTAAACATCTCTAACAATGTCATTATTGATACCAATGTCTTACCCATACCAGTTGGTAATACCAATAATGTATTATCTTGAGTAGATTGATAATAACTTTCAATTTGATAATCTCTTGGTATAATTTCTACACCTTCTTTAAATTTTGGTATCATTGGTTTTTCTTGTGGTAACATTGTTGGTTTATAATGAACATCTTTTGTTTCCATTCTTGGTTGAAATTTATTACTATTATCATTATCATTATTTTTAAATAAACTATTTAAACTATTATTGTTATTATTATTATTATTATTATTATTATTATTATTATTATTATTATTATTAAAATTATTATTATTATCATTATTATTATAATATTTTTTATTTATTGAATTAAAACCATAATAATCAATATCTTGATTTTTATAAACTTGAATTTTTTCGAAAATAGGATTATTTAAAAAGAATTTCCATGGTTTATCTTCATATTTAAAGTCTAAAATTGTTTTTGCATGATCAAGACGAAATGAAAATACCTTTTTAAATGGATTCATATGATAGAAACCAATTATATTATAACATTCTTTATAGCTACACATTAAATATGGTCTTTGGACTGATAAATCATGTTTTCTTGAATCAAACATATAATAACTATTATCATTGACTGTTGTTGAATATTGTTGTTGTTGTTGTAATGATTTTGAAACTAAATGATATCTATCAATATTTGGTAATTGATCTATAATATCAGCACCATCTCTATAGTTGTGATCATAGAAATGATTATTATTAAAAATACTTGAACTATCTCTTAGAACCTCGAGATAAACACCCTCCATATCAATATAAAAACCCAAATGTTTAAATTCCAACACTCCATTTAAACAATTTGAACAATATAACCATTGATCATGTTGTTCAATCTCTTTTGATTTGGAATCGGCCTCCATTGATGTGTGTCAAATTCCGTAACCTTTGAAATTTAATAAAATAAAAAAAAAAAAAAAAAAAAAAAACAAAAAAAAAATAGTGAAAAAAAGTTTCTATGTATTAAAATATTTTTTTTTTATTATCTTTATTTATTTTCTATATAATATAAAAAATTTACAAAAATGGAATGAAGGAAAAAAAAAAAATAGGGAGATCAAAAAAAAATAATTTTGTAAAAAAAAAAAAAAAAAAAAAAATTAAAAAAAAAAAAAATTAAAAATAAATAAAAAAATAAATAAAAATGTTTAGCAAAAACTTTTATTAATAAAACACCAAAAATAAAAAACAAACTTAAATTTTTAAGTGTGTTTATTTTGGATTTAATTTTATTTACAAATTTGGAAGTATTCTATTTTTATTGTCACTATTATTACTATTATTATTATTATTATTATTCATCATCAAACATTCTTTTTCTTTTCTTTACTGTGGTTGATTGAGTGTTTTTATAACTACTATTTTGGCTATTATTATTATTATTACCATTACTACTATTACTATTACTATTACTATTACTATTACTATTATTATTATTATTATTATTATTATTATTATTATTATTATTATTATTATTATTATTATTATTATTATTATTACTATTATTGTTACTACTATTACTACTATTATTTTTATTATTAGAAGATGTTGAAATTAATAAATTATTTGTATTTTTTTCTACTTTTTCACCTTTTCTACTCATCCATTTATCATAATCATTTGAAGATTTATATCCATTTGAGAACACTTCTCTTTCTTGATATGTTAAATTACCTAATATCTTTGAAATATCAGTTTCTTTTAAATTAATTGATTGACTGTATATATTTAAAAATCTTTCTCTAAAAACTCTAAATAAAAGTAATTTCAATTTCCTATCACCAAAACTAATAAAATTATTAAAAAAAAAAAAAAAAAAAAAAAAAGTTAAACACACAATAATAAAAAATAAAATAATAATTAATAATAACTTACAAATCAGATAATTGTACACCAATTTTATCATAATATGGGAATAATCTCATTGAAATTACATTTGGATCAGCAATTAATTTATTTTTATATTCATCTTGATATTCAGGTGGCATAATTACAGAAACAAAATTACTCTTTGCTAATGCTAATGCCATCCAATATGGTAAATCTACTTTACTACCTTTTTTCATCTATATATTATTAATAAATAAATAAATAAATAAATAAATAAATAAAACAAAATTAGTAATTTATTTTTTTTTAATTAATTGGTGGTATTAATAAATAAGTTCCACACTTACATCAGGGTCTCTTGAACCTTCTTCTAATTGACCTAAATTATATGCATCATAAAAGAAATTACATGTAATCTTTTGTTCCTCTGCTAATATATCATTTATATCAAAATAAGACATTTCTTTTTTTTTTTATATCACAATGCCCATGTTTTCGAAAAAAAAAAAAAAAAAAAAAAAAAATTTTTATGTGGCTGAAAAAAAAAAAAAATTCGCGCCAAATAGTTTGTTTTTTTTTTTTTTTTTTTTTTTTTTTTTAATTTAGTATTTACTATAAGGGTTTATTTTTATTTATTAATTTATTTTTAGTTTTTTTTTTTTGGAAATCTTTTTTATCAAACTAAACAACAAAAACCCAATATTTTCTATTTTTTGAACAAAAAAAAAAAAAAATGGAATATTTGAAATTTACCTTTACATTTTCCAAAAACAATAATTAAAAATAATTTAATTTTGAAAATAGCAATTATTTATTTAAATGGACAAGTGTTAATAATAAAAATAGATTTAAAACTTACTTAAGTGTAACCCAAAAAAAAAAAAAAAAAAAAAAATTTTAAATATTTAAATTTATTGTTAATAAAAACACAACAAAATTGTCATTGGCTTTTTTTTTTTTTTTTTTTAATATTGAATATGTAAATCCTTTGTAAAATAAATGATCTGCAAAGATAATTTAACAATGTTATTATTTCTCTCATAAAAAAAATTAAAATTAAAAATAAAAATAAAAAAATAAAATAAAAAATTAAACTGCAGAGATTTTATGGAATAAATAATTGGTAACCACACATCATAACTTTTTTTTTTTTTTAATTTTTTTTTTTTTAAAAAAATAATATTTTTCTATTTTAATTTTATTTTTGAAATTGTGGGCCAACATTATTAATTTATTTTTATTTTTATTATTATTTTTGTTTTTTTGTAGTTAAAACACACAAAATTAATCAAACATCAAGGTCAACATTTATCCATTAAATTTCTATAATTATTTTCTTTATTTTTTTTTTAAAACAATTTTTAAAAAAGAAGATTTTTTTTTTTTTTTTTTTTATTCATTTTTTCCAAATTGCATTTTGACAACAATTTAAAATAAACTCTAATAATAATTAAAATAATTAATATATATATTATACCAAAATTAAAAAAAAAAAAAAAAAAAAAAAAAATGGTCTTTTTATTATTCCTTTCATTCGTTTTATCATCAATTTTCTTAGTTCCATTAGTATATATGCTAAACAAAGTATTCTTATTTAATAGAAATAGAGTGGTAAATTATGATTCAATAAGGAAATTAGCTTTGACTAGAATGGAATAAAAAATAAAAAAAATACTTTCAAGTAATATTTCAATTGTACTTTTTACTAAATAAATCCAAAAAAAAAAAAAAAAAATAAAAAACCTCGATCGACAATTAAAAATAAACATTGCACCATAACCTTTTTTAAAAATTTCAAAACTATTTTATTATTATTATTATTATTATTATTATTATTATTATTATTTATTTATTTTTAATAATTGAATAAAAAAAAAAAAAAAGAAAGAGAGTTTGAATTATGTATGTATATATATATATTTCCTTTAAAATTTATTTAATTTTTAATTTTTAATTTTTTTTTTTTTTTTTTATAAAGGAGAAGGTGGCAAGAGTAAACTTGGTTTTAAAGGTGAAGAAGATGGTGATGGCAATACATTCAATTGAATATTTTGTTTAATACGTAAAATACAAGATAAACCTTTTGAAGAGGAAGCAACATAAATATTTCCATTATCCACGTGAGCAATATCATTAAATGTTGAAAATGAGTAAACATTTTCTGCGCCATTGTTACTATTTTCTGACATTAAATTATTTGTTTCTTGATCTAAATTAATTAATGAATTATTACAACCGTTATTATTATTATTATTATTATTGTTGTTGCCACCATTACTATTATTACCATTATTATTATAATTATTATTACCATTATTATTATTTATATTTAAATTATTAATATTTTCAATATTATCTGATAATTGATTATTTACAATATTAATAGCACTACAATTATTTATAATTTCATGATGATGATAATGATTATCTAAATTGCAATCATCATTTGATAAAGAGATATTTGCTGGTAAGGATTGAATGATATTACCATTTAATAAAGTTCTAACTTCAATTAATGGACCAGAGATACCTAAAACATAAGATGGTACTAAAGCTAAAGAAGATGGAGTTGAACCCCATTTCAATTCGAATTGTCTTGTTTTATTACCAGATTCATCTACAAAGATACCAATATTATTAAAACACAACAAAATTTCATTATCCAATGATAAAGCTTTGACAGGTTCTGAATCTGATTTCTTGTAAAGTTCTTTAATGGTTTGAGTAAAGATATCAATCAATAGAAATTCCTTTTGAATGCCAACACAAATCATACCCGGTGCAATGGCACACAATGTCTTTATATTATCCATCAATGGTAGTTCTCTAGATTTTACAAATTCACCTTTATTCCATTCATAGAGTAACAAAGTTTTCTTTAAACCAACATACAACAATGTTATATCCTCTTCTTGACCTTCATTATCACCTTTTGTATATCCATAAACCGTACAACCTTTTGTACCAACTATCTTTTTAACTTTAATTGAATCCTCTCCAATTACTGTTAAAATATTTTCACTACTATTATTTAATCCGCCATTATTATTATTATTATTATTATTATTAAAAATATTATTACCGCTATTATTATTATTATTATTTACACTTAAAAATACAGATGGTGCTAATATATTAGTATTACCACCATTATTATTATTTATACTACTATTATTTATATTATTATTATTATTACTATTTATACTATTAATACTATTACTATTATTATTATTATTTATTAAACCAGCCGCTATAATACCAGATTTTGACCATCTTAATGATGTATGTCCATTACTTAAATTATTTGAACTAAAGAAACCACTACCACCATTATTGTTTGAAGTGGTTGGAGTTGTAGGAATTGGTATTGCATAAGATGATGGTATTGTACTATTTGTTGAAAGATTATTAAATTGTTGAAAAATTGTATCCATTTCAAAGAAACATAAACCTTTACCAGTTAATACCAATAAGATTTTCAATGGTTTAACCAATGTTAATCTAATGACATCTTTCATCACTATAATCTTTTGAAATAATTGTTCACCAGTAATCATATTTGATTTCAATAAATAAATACTCTCCTCTGTTGCTACAATTAATGTTGAATTATTTTCATCAGATTCAACAACATCTAAACAATTGATTTTTTCATTTAATGATTTTGAAAATAAAATTTCTGTATCAAATACCTAAAAAAAAAAAAATAAAAAAAAAAATTAGTATTATTATTAATCATTAATTATTAATTATTAATTATTATTATTTTTTTACATACTTGAGTTTTATTTGAATCTTTTGAAAGTAATT